>NC_134854.1:22359166-22659166 GCF_049852395.1 Peromyscus maniculatus bairdii | reverse complement strand
TGTTTCCAGGTTCTTGCTATTATGAATAATGCTGATATGAACATAGTTGAGCATGTGTCCTTGTGATAAGATTGAGCATTCCTTGGGTATATGACCAAGAGTGGTATAACTGGGTCTTGAGGAAGACTTATTCCCAATTTTCTGAGAAACTGCCATACTGATTTCCAGAATGACTGTACAAGTTTGAATTCCAACCAACAGTGGAGGAGTGTTCCCCTTGCTCCACATCCTCTCCAACATAAGCTGTCTTCAATGTTTTTGATCTTAGCCATTCTGACAGGTGTAAGATGGTATCTCAGAGTCATTTTGATTTGCATTTCCCTGATGATTAAGGATGTTGATCAATTCCTTAAATGTCTTTCAGTCATTTGAGTTTCTTCTGTTGAGAATTCTCTGTTTAGCTCTAGAGACCATTTTTTAATTGGACTATTGGGTATTTTGATGTCTAATTTCTTGAGTTCTTTGTATATTCTGGATATCAGGCCTCTGTCAGATGTTGGGTTGATGAAGATCTTTTCTCATTCTGTAGGCTGTCATTTTGTCTTGTTGACCATGTCCTCATGCAACTTATAAACACCCTCAGTAATGTAGCAGGATACAAGATTAACTAAAAAAAAAAACAAACAAAAAAACCAAACAAACAAAAAACAAAAACCAGTAGCCCTCATATATACAAATGACAAATGGGCTGAGAAAGAAATCAGAGATACATCACCCTTTACAATAGCCACAAATCATATAAAATACCTTGGCATAACTCTCACTAAGCAAATGAAGGACCTATATGACAAGAAATTTAAGTCCTTGAAGAAAGAAATTGAAGAAGATGTCAGGAAATGGAAAGATTTCCCATGGTCATGGATAGGTTGGATTAACATAGTAAAAATGGCAATCTTACCAAAAAGCAATCTACACATTCAATGCAATCCCCATCAAAATCCCAACACAATTCTTCACAGACCTGGAAAGAAGACCTCAACTTCATATGGAAAAACAAAAAAACCCAGGATAGCCAAAAGAATCCTGTACAATAAAACAACCTCTGGAGGCATCATGATCCCTGACTTCAAGCTCTACTATAGAGCTACAGTAATAAAAACAGCTTGGTACTGGCATAAAAACTGACATGTGGACTAATGGAACCGAACTGAAGACCCTGACATTAATCCGCACACCTATGAACATGATTTTCGACAAAGAAGCCAAAACTGTACAATGGAAAAAGAAAGCATCTTCAACAAATTGTGCTGGCATAACTGGATGTCAACATGTAGAAGACTGCAAATAGATCCATGTCTGTCACTGTGTACAAAACAACTCCAAGTGGATCAAAGACCTCAACATAAATCAAGTTACTCTGAATCCGATGGAAGAGAAAGTAGGAAGTGGTCTTGAACGCATTGGCACCAGAGATCACTTCCTAAATATAACACGAGTACCACAGACACTGAGAGAAACAATTAATAAATGGGAACTCTTGAAACTGAGAAGCTTTTGTAGGGCAAAGGACACAGTCAACAAGATAAGATGACAGCCTTTTTTTTTTTTTTTTTTTTTGAGAAAAGTCCATGTGGCTTTCTACAATGCTTTACTAATGCATTTTCACACATTTCAACAGACAGTACCAAGTTCTTTTCTCCATATACTTTCTAAGCTTTGTTTTCTATCACCTTCTTTTATATATATATATATATATATATAATATCTTTAGGAAAGATGCAAATTAAGAACAAATGGAAAATCTCTCCTCAGATGCTGGACATTTTTAAATGAACTTGTTAGACCTTATAATGTCTTTTTTTAAAAGAGTTGTCAGCTCTGATATTTTGTTGACTTTAGTTGTGTTGTTTTCTTGCTTTTTGGTTGTTTAAGCTCCTTATATATTTCAAATATTAACATTCTCTCAGATGTATTCTTTGCAAATACTTCTCTCCTATGTAGTTTGCCTCTTTACTCAGCTGAATGTTTATTTTGCTATGAAAAAGCATCCCCACAGTGTGTTTTTACTTTTGTCACTTGAATTTTGAGGGTCATTTCCCAAGCAAAATTTTCCCAGACCAGTATTGTGAAGCTGCCCCTCTATGTTTTGGTCTTACGTGTAAGTTGTCATCTATTTTGAGTTACTGTACCTGCTCTAATACAATGTTCTACTTTCATTATTCTGAAAATAAATAGCCAGTTTCCTCATCAACATTCATTGACTTAGTGCCATTTGTATATTGTATGTCTTGGTGCCTTTGTCAAAAATCAATTGTGTATAAACATATAGGTTTCTATTGTTCCGTGTCCATCCCTTGATGATTTTTTAAAATGTCACTTCCATGTTGTTTTGCTTATAATTACTTTGTGTTTTGAATCAGGTATTGTGATACCTTCAACTTTGTTCTGGTTTGATTTTGCTACTTGTATTTTGTAATGTCGTGCAGATTTAAATACTGTTTTACTATTTCTGTGAAAAATGTCTTTGGAATTATAATTAAGGTTGCACTAAATGTGAAGTTATCTCTGAGTAGTATGGATGAACATTTAAAGAATGTTAATTCTTGCAATCCATGAACAAGAACTATCTTGTCATTTATTTGTGTTTTTAAACCAATATTTATATTTCTCAGTATAAAAGTTTTTCACTAGTAGTTAAATTTAGATTTAATTATTTTATTTGTAGTTTTTGTGATAAGTGGGATTGTGTTATAAACACCTCAGTTATCCTTTTTGGATAGTTTGCTATAAATATATAGAAATCACACAGAGTTTTGTATTGATTTTATATCCAATAACTTTATTGCATTTGTTTACTAGTTCTCTCGCTGTCTCTGTCTCTCTGTCTTTGTCTCTGTCTCTCTGTGTGTGTATGTGTGTGTGTGTAGGATTTTCTATGTAGAAGATTATGTCACAGAGATAATTTTACTTCTTTGTTTTCTCTTGAGATGTATTTTATTAATTACAGAGGGAACAAGCTACTCAAAATATCCCACTAAAATGATTAACTGAAAAGCGTGAAACTATTACACTTTCAATCTAGGTACTCATAGGATGATACCAGGGAAAAGGCCAAAGGGACAGACAAGAATGTCGGCCTTGGTAGTCCTTGATTGATGGCTAGGTGTTAAGAACTACAACCTAGACTGGACGTGCTAGCACACGCTGTTAATCCTAGCTCTTAGGAGGCAGAGGCAGGAGGATCTTTGTGAGTTCTAGGCTAGCCTAGTCTCTATATTGAGGTCCAGAACAGCCAGGACTATGTAGAGAGACTCTGTCTCAAAAAAAAAAAAATCACACATCAATCAAATGGTAGGTTTAGATTTGGGGAAGGATGGAATGGAACTGGGGCTGTGAACTGTGACAGTTCCCCTGCTTTGATTAACAGAAATACAAGGGCTATTAAGTCTGAAGTTCATTCATCTCCTAAGAGTGAACATTCTTTTTTGGAAAGATAATACAGTGTGCCTATATGTCTCCTTCACTATGGTAAAAAGCAAATAGATATATTTAACTTTAATTTCTTTACTTCTACAGTGCTTGTCATTGGCAGACCTTGACATTAAAAAAACCCCATTTAGACCTAACAGAACTGACTTAAACTATGATGAGTTATTGAAAATTACTCTGGGTTATTGCATCTGGGTAGACTGCTGAAGGAGACAGCTCTGAGGTGGCACCCTTCTCGATGGTACCATTGAAGAGGAAGTCAGCTCTATGTTATGCATTGGGTTCTTTTTTTCCTTACTTAGTTTATATAACAAGCCACATGGACTCTAGGATATGCACACAAACACACAGAATCACAGACAGACAGACAGACAGACAGACACACACACACATACACACACGGGGGGGGGGGGAGAGAGAGAGAGAGAGAGAGAGAGAGAGAGAGAGAGAGAGAGAGAGAGAGAGATAGACAGACAGACAGACAGACAGAAGACCAACAGCAAAATGCTATAATCAAGAGAAAATGGAGAACAGCATGCATTACTCCATTTGTGATGCACTGAATCCAGGCCAGCTCATGAAGTATTTGTTTGTTTTAAAGATTACTTTGTTTATATGTTTGAGTATTTGGCCTACATGTATGTCTGTGCACTGTGTGCATGTGTGGAGCTCAGGAAGATCAGAAGAAGTTTTGAATTCTGTGGAACTGGAGTTGCAAGTGGTTGGAAGCCACCATGTGGGTACTAGGAACTGAACGAAGGTCCTTTGCAAGAGCAGCAGGTGCTTTCAACTGCTGAAACATCTCTCTGACCCCAGGAGGGATTTTTAAGGAACTGAAATGAGGCTGAATTATCTTAGAATGAAAACTTTATCAGCATTGTTAGCAAATTTACAGATGAAGACAGAACAACCAATTTGTAATTCCCATGAGTAATCCTCCTTGCTTTGCAGGTAACATGAAGCCACTTTTATCTTAAATTTACTGAGTATGAGAAAAAATTAAAAATACTTCCTAAAAAAATAATGTCCTCAGGTGATCAGTCTAAAGTGAGTAATCAACTATAAACAGAAGCTACAAATCCAACTGGCAACTAGTAATTGAGGGAGAGTCTTAGAGTTGAAGCAATATTTGAATTTTTTTTTAAAAAGGAAAAGTTATAGACAATTTTAGTCATTTTACAATATGTTTTATTTTATAATTTTGATGGGAAATGAAATCATTTCCAGTCCAAACAATAAAACAATTGAGTTGATCTTGGAAGGTGCTTACTGCTGGTGCTCAGGCAGTACCCTTTTTTTACCCTTACTACAGAATGGTAGAATCTGAGATACTTCACTGCTTGCCAGGATTTAGAAATATTAACAGTTGTATACTGGAAAGGTATGATGATCCTGAAAACCAGAGGCAACACTCAGGGGCTCTGTGAGACCTAACCAGGTGGTATACTCACTGGTAATGGAATGCAGGCCTTGTGGGTGGATGTGGGCTTCTCTTCCCTGATCAGCTCACAATGGAAGATTTGATGTTTCTGACTGAGATGTCCATTGTCTTTGGTACAGCATATATGTAGTCCTCTTGTCCCTAAGGTTTAGTGATTATTTTGAAGATTACATGGCAGGGTTTGTTGCTTGGGATAACTTGTAGACAGAGCTGCATTTTGATGATCTGGTTTGAGTCTTTGTTAGTTATTTAGCTGCGTTGTGTTCTTACCCTGCAAGGAAACGTCACGAAACACGACAGAATCTGCTTATAAGAGTTTATTAGAGATACAGGGATAGAGAGTGCAGGCCTGTGGGAGAGACACGTGCGTGGAGAAGAGGAAGAGGAGAGAAGAGAGAACTGGGAATATGGCGCTCCGCTTTAAAAACCGGCTGGGAGCGTGGCCAGGACACGTCACTACTCCACGCATGTGCGTAGATCACATGGTCGCATTGCGCACTTACGTAGCCATGTAACGTCACGGATTCTGGTCACGCGAGATGCCTTGGCCGGAACTTGCTAGGCGGAGATGTCCGGGTCCGCCGGGTATCCTGGCTACGAGAGACGCTTTGACCCAGAAATGGCTAGGCGGAAGTGTCCGCCTGGTAAATGGGACCGTGGGGGGCGTGTTGTAAACCCTTTTGCATCCAACACTGCTTTCTTCGATTGGTGAGTCCCCCCATTTTTCAGCCAGCGTAAACGGTTTCCTGAATCTGTGAGAACGACCGTTGATTGTCCGGCGCCTCACACGTGTTCTTGAGACCAGGGGAACCCCCCGACCACGGTCTTCATTGGCTACGGTCGGCCCCTATCGCAGGCCTAACTTTTCTAGCTGTCTCCCATGTCTGCAGCCTGAGATGTTTCTCGAGTTAGGGCCACCACCGTTGGTGCGTCCTGGGAGCCACGTGAGGCCGGCAACGTCCATCTCCTTGACGAAGGGGCGAACGCTGTCTGGATTCCCGGGGAATCCTTTCCTCACCGTGGAGGGGGCCCCTGCTTCTGTGGCTGATGAGTCAAGGAGCAGCCTGCGCCCGGTATCCGCCCTTGGCCTTGGGGACGCCTGGGGCCTTGGCTCCGGATCACATTTATTTTTTATTTTTCTGCCTCCGCTGCAGACATGGGAAACAAGGCTTCCAACTCTGTTAGTCCTTCCTCTCCATTAGGCTGTCTTGTTGAAGCTTTAAAACCTCTCAGTTTAATGCCTTACGTAAAGATTTCTAAGCTAACTTGTTTATGTTCAAAAAAATGGCCAAAGTATGCTTTAAAAAATAACAAAGAGCCGCCGAGCGGCTCCTTAGATCCCGATATTTCACGGGAGCTCTCTAATTACTGTTGGCGTTCAGGCAAATGGAAAGAGTTGCTTTCTTCTTTCTCAATGCTAAACTGTCTCTTCTCGTTTCCTTCTCTCCTGCTCATATGATGTTAGCTATGCCTAAACCGGAGGATTCTTTGACTCTGGACTCTCTAACTTTAGACCCTGCTAATGAACCTCTACCTATCCGACCTCCGGCTCCAACTCCTAGAACAACCGTTCCTTCCACTCCAGACTCTTCCTCTTCTAAAGCTGTTTCTTCCTCTGTAGCGGCTGCTTCCAAAGGCCCTGCCCTGGCTCCAAACTTCACTCCCCCTACCACCCGCTCTCGAGCTGCTAAATCGGCTGATTCCAGCCATCCAGAACCTTGCACTGTTCTCCCTTTGCGAGAGGTGGCGGGTGTGGATGGACTGGTTAAAGTTCATGTTCCATTCTCTCTAGCAGAACTCTCTCAGATAGAAAGTAATCTGGGTTCTTATACATCTAATTCTGCTTCCTTTATTAAACAGTTTCAATATATAACTCAATCTTATAATCTCACCTTTCATGACTTCCTGAGGAGCTCAGGTGTGTATGGGAGCAGGCTAGGACTCATACAGATGAAATTCATCAAACTAACCTTTCACATCCCCCAGGAGCTGAAGCGGTTCCTGACCGAGAGCCACACTGGGATTACAACACCCAGAGTGGCTGTCTAGCCAGAGATAGGTTTAATACCTGTCTCCTGACAGGCCTCCGTAAGGCTGCCCATCAACAGCCTTGTTAAAAGTGCCGCCTAGAAAGACAGAGTCAGCTGACTGCCCCCAGGCACCAAGATGCATGGGTACATCAAGCTAAGACCTCCAACAGACCTAGGCTTGGCTACAGACATGACAGGGAACCCAGAACGCAGCAGGGAAGCGATCCTTTTCTTTCCTTCTGGACACCAGAGCCATTGACTCAGTCCTGGGAGTTTTGGGATGCCACCTCTCCTTTATTGTCGGGTACAGGGGACAGCCTTATCTACCTCAGTAGACACCGCCATTTAATTGTATTTTCAGAGGCATCCCTCTCACACATACATTCTTAGTGGTGCCAAGTTGCCCTGTACCTTTAATGGGGAGGGATCTCCTAGCTAAGGCAGGAGCGTCCATTTCTTTTCGCTCCACACATTTGCCTCCTCCCAGACACGCCAGCAGCTCTCCTACTTCTCCTCCTAGCCACTAACTCTATAGACTCCAAATATGCTTTTCATATCCTCCTGTCCCACGCTGCTATTTGGAGGGAGCGTGGACTTCTCACATCAAAAGGGGGATCCGTATCTAACTCAGGCCATATAATGGCCATGCTGGAGGCTTCCCACCTCCCCAGGGCTACAGCTCGATTTTACCCATATGCCCACCGTCAGGAAAAGTTAAATATCTCCTCAGACCAGTTCTAACACCAGGTCTTTTTCCAAGCCTCCAACTGTTCCAGATAGCCTGTTAACTCCTCTTTTATGTCTGAGGTAGATCTGGCCTGCCCAGATAGAGGCATGTGACATTTACCTGAGGTAGATTTGGTCTTAGTACTCTGCTTAATTTTTATCTGAGACAAGCCTCATTAGAGGTACTTCATTTAAGGCACCTGTTTTCCTTAGGCAAGCCTTGCTGGAGGTAGTTCATTTAAGGCACCTGTTTCCCTTATTAGGTTAGCACTTAGGAAACACAGGTGATCAGTTGCTGAGTATTGAACAATGATAAATTATTGTATTACATTATTCCTTACCACCTGGATATTTTTGATGGTCCTTTTTGCCTCCGGCTCTGTGTGGCCCTGGTTGGGAAAAGGAGCGGTGATACCTTATTCCTCTGGAATTGGTGACAAGGTAGTGGATCCTGATGTCCTCTGGAGCTTGAGAGTGAGAGGCCCTGTTTGTTTCACTGTATATGAAGAGAGATTTTTCTTGAAGGGTCCCTGCCACTTAGGGGAAAGGGGTAAAGGGCTCTGGCCTGGAGGAAAGAGAAGAACCTGATCCCCAATGTGTATTGGAGATGGGCAAGGATTGTCACACGGCTGAGGTTGCTTTTGTCACAAAAAATGACTATATATGATGATGTATATATTAATTTGTTTCACTTTTATAACCACTTTATTATCTGTATGTGTCCCATTAGATCATGTTAGAATCCTCTAACACATACAAATAAAGATTATTTTTAAAAAGACAAATAAGATGCTTTTATATTCTCTATAAATTGGGCTGGAAAAAACGTGGGACCCAGAAGCCAGCTGAGATCCAGGTGTGTTCCTTCTCTATTCTTAAGAATTTCAGAGGCTTCAGAATTCATCATAAGGTTATAGCAACTAATATCAAATTTCTGGGCTTGATAACATTTTTTCTATTCATTTATTATTGAGTCTGTCAGGAAATGTTGGAAATATATTGAATTTTTTCTTTACCTGGAGAGAGAAATTGTATCTGTCTGGGACATTTCACTTGAGTGACAATCCATGTCACAACTAAAAATTAAATGTATAGACAAAAATTTTGTATTCTGATTACTATTATAAAAGAAGTCTTACTAGTTGAAAAATTTCTTGGGAATTTCCTGAGGAATTAAAGATTCTTTAAAAGTAATATTGTTTGTCTTACTCTTTTCTTTGTCTTACTTTTTCTTTCCCCCAAGGAAAAAATGGATGAGAGTGTAAGAAGTCAAAAGTCAATCATTTGAGGATAATGCATTAATTTAAAGGGATCAGTTCATTGATTGACTTAGGAAGATATAATTGCCCATGGAATGAGGGCAGAAATTGTGCATTCTAGAATATTCTTGCAGACATGTAGTTATAGTCATCTTTATTAATCAATCTCTTATTAATAGAAAGGTGGTAGACCTTGATGTGATAGACTTTATGTGAAATATTTTGATCATTCTTAAGCAACTCAAAAGATCTAAAATGTGTGATTTTGTACAGGCATTGTAAGGGTAGATGGTGGAGAGGCTTTCACAGCTATCTGAGATACTTGTAGAAATATAATGGGGAAAGGACAGGTAGAGTAAGTTACTGGAATCTAGGAGATCAAAGGAGAGATAGCCTATCCTACCTTCAGAGCTGATGCTTGCCCTTCTGAGGTGAGGACCTCACAGTTCTTATATCTTGGTGTAGAAACATACAGTAAGAGGTGTTGTTGGTGTGACTGAAGCCTACGCTGCTTAGTGCTTAGACTTTGCTACAGAGCATCTGGTTGATAGTTCTGATGGGGCTCAATGCAGGTGGTTCTGAGAGAGCTGAGAGAATCTAGAGTAAACAGCATGAACATTGATATTGTCATCCATAACTCACAAGAGGATGCTGAAAGTATCCACTGACCATTCAACCACCAGCCAGAATTCTCATGGGAATCTAGCTATGAAGGGAATTTGGGATATGTGTAGTAGTGCCCAGAGTTTCTGATTTATTATCTAAAAGCAGAATAGAAGGTTGGCACCAGGAGACATCTATCCACAGACCTTCATCTTAGTCCTACCCAGTCTTCAGAAATGTTGGCTTGACCAAGTTTTCCAAATTCATAGCTGGGAGTAGAAATGTTTGGAGTCTTTGCAGGGACATAGGGGTGGACACCTTATTCCCCTTCCATTATTTTAATCTGTTTGCAAACAAGGTGAACATTCTGGTTTTGATTATTCTCATTAAAATAAGTGTTAAAGATGTAATATGATATCCCAAATGATAAACAATATTTTACTGAATGAATCGAATAGGGGAGAAAGTGTTCAGAGATACCATAGAGCTTACACTACTGAAAGAACTGTGACTTGATTTCTTTTTCAATTTGAAACAACATATTCAGAATGGAGGGGAAATGTGTGGTTACTATGAAAACAAAATAATTAAAACAGAAACAAAAGAATTAAAATAAAAATCACTGAATAGTATATTCTATCATCCAGAGTTAGCATTAGTTAATCTCTGGTAATTATCATTTCTGCATAGACTACTATAAAATAAAAACAATTGCTACACTTACAATTTCAAAACTTTAATCACTATTAAATAAACTCTCCATGTTGTCTTAGGGTTGTAAAGCCAGAAAGGCCTAATTTTAGCTGTGGCAATGAACACATGGCATGCTACAGGGTCAGAACATTACTGTTTGAACACCAAACTCAGGATCCTTCCAGCAGCTTCTCTTTCACCTCTGGTTTAGTGACCATTGCTTTCTTGTTGTGTTAAAAGAAAACAAGAGAAAATTTTCTAATGTACAATAAAAAATAAGAGACTAAATTTCAATTTTATTTTCCCAGTGCTGTTCAGTTTTCTGAAAGCAATTCAAGTGACAGCCAGACTCCAAAGGCAGCCTGCAGGATCCTAGATTTTGCTGACTGAAAAACAGATGAAAGCTCATTGTGTAGTACCATTTTAAGTTAATAGCAGACACTCAATTAATTTGCCAGTTTCAGTAAGAGTTGCCATGAATACTGAAATTACCATATTCAAGATGTTTTTCTGTGAGAGTACATTATAAAGTTAAATGCATTCCTTAACTGTTTGCCAACTAATAATTAATGTAACTGAAGTAGAAGTTTTTTGTTAAAATGAAAATTACTTTTAGTTGTACTATTGTTTAAGAAAAATGATTTGAAAACATCTGGATTCTGTTTTCTTAGCTCATGGTCCTAGTTTATTATGTTGCTTTTTCTTTTTGTAGATGAAAAGATAGTCATTTAAATAGGATGAAATGTAAAAGTGACTCTCCATTTTCCATACTTACTAAAGAAAAGAGAATTTACAAGATTTTTTGTAAAGGCTGACTTACTCAGCAACTATGTAAATGTTTAGGGTTCTTTTGTGTAATAATAGTTGAAGATGTGTTGCACTTGTTTATGCTGTGGAACATTTGTTTAAAGATGCAAGGATGCGTTCCATTCTTTTATGTTGCATTTGCTTAACTCTATGAAGCTATGTTACTTTGCCCAATTGGTCTAATAAAGAGCTGACCAGTGGATAGCTAGGCAGGAGAAAGGATAGGCAGGGCTGGAAGACAGAGAGAGTAAAAGGAGGAGAAATCTGGGAAGAGAAAAATTCAGGAGCAAGAAAAGAAGGAGAGAGGACATCAGGGCCAGCCACCCAGCTACACAGCAAGCCATGGAATAAGAAGTAAAGAAAGGCATATAGAATAGAGAAGGATAAAAGCCCAGAGGCAAAAGGTAGATAGGCTAATTTAAGCTAAGAAAAGATGGCTAGAAATAAGCCAAACTAAGGTCAGGCATATATAAGTAAGAATAAGACTCCATGTATTTTTTCAGGAGCTGGGTGGCAGGCCCCCCAAAGAACAAAGAATAAGAAAAAAACCAACAATAGGATTCATCCCAGTAACACTTTTGATGTTGCATCTTGTGGCTAATGTAATATGTATACTTTACTCATGAATATTCAAAATCTTACAACATTATAAATTAACATGACAGAACCTCACACATATAAAGTATTTCTATTAAGAAGGATAACAATATGCCTTTAGTAACTGAAGTGTATCACAGGCTTACCTCAACAAGAATCCACTGAGAAGACTAAGAATTTAAACACTGCTCATCCTGTTGTTTTCATTCCTTTTGGCGGAAACATCCCAAAGTTGCATAGTCCTCATGAAGCTTCCTTCTATTTAGTCTGTTCTCAAAATCTTAATTAGAAACTGATGCTTTATCTAATTATTCTTTATCAATAAAAAATTGGGAGTCAAATATCAGGTTAAGAACCTGAAAGATCAGAGAAGCAGGGGAGCATCCATGACTTCCTACCTCTTCTATCCTCCAAAAAGGGCTGAGATCAACTCCCAGCCCCAATTTACTACTTATTGTCTCCTATTTGTCTACCATCCTCCAAACCTCTATGGTTAATTTTGGTCATTTAGTGGCTAGCTCTGCCCTTTGACTCCAAGCAAATTTTGTCAGAACACAATCAAAACATCACACAGCATTTCCCCTTCTCCATCTAAATAAAAAGTGAAGGTTTTAACTAATATAATAAAATGATATACAATAAATGCAATAACCATATACAAATATATATAGGTAAGAATTACATTAACAATGTCCAGCCCATTTGTATTTGGCAAATTCAGAGACAATACTCCATTATCTATCCTAACTTGGTGAGTCCAAAGTTTTTGTACTTATTTCACTTTCTTTCCTAACTTGCATTACCAACCCCAAACCATCCTTTTATGTCTCTCAACCTTATATATTTCATACTTCTTTAGTGAGTTTCTTTTCTGAATATGGTGACAAGAAAAACTATAATTATAACTATCTAGTCTTCAACTACATCAGAGATCTGAGAAGGATATAGTATTACCTAAGTAAACAATTAATACAGATCAAACAACTTACAAAACTAAGAAATGACAGAAACAGCTGGCTGCCTAGACAGTCACCCAAGGTTCCTCTGTAACATTGGGTCAACCATCTTTGGTCTGCAGGTCTAGAATATCTGACAGACTTTTCTGTGAAGCAGGTTATTTTTGACTTGTCTTGGCAAAGTTCAGCAGTCACTTTCTTTTGTGTCCTGCTTGTCCAATTTGGACAGCATACTGCCAGCAGTCAAGGCAAAGGCAGCTTCTTGCCAGGGAGTCTAACTTTTACCACAAAGAAAATAAACTCCATATGGAGTTTCTTTGATGCCATTATCTGCTTTGAAGTAGATTGGTGCTGCCGGGAGCATTCATGTCCCATTGCCTTATGCTATTAAAATATCTTAAATGCCATATTCTGTAGATTTCTGAAGTGTTTGAAGACCACCTGTCTATCTAAAATACATCTCTGACCTTGAAAATATACCTAACATGACTATAAGTTTGATTGTAATAGGTGACTAATTATTAACCTGCACTTCTTTATTATCCTAATAGTCTGCAATAATAACTTTCAAGGACTAGAAATTTATATTACATTGTCAGATGAGCTGTATAGGTACAATACCTTGAACAAGAGTAGAAACATATGTACAGTAGGTTCTAACAAAAATAATCTTAAATTTGTATCAATATACAAAAATATCTTAAACAAAGTTAGAAACATATAGACAGTATAACTAAAATTTGTATTAATATACAAAAATCCATACCAGTTTAAAGGTTTAAGACTAGTAGTTGCTTTTTTGGTTTAAAAGTAGATTCAATAATCTACCCTTTTATACTATCATTTCCATATGCCCCCTTTTTCTTTTCAAGCCAGGATCCCTGAATCTAATCTCCTTTTTCCTGACCATTACCAATAACAACTTGTAACCAACCCCTCTAAACAATGACAACTAGCCCTAACCCACTGAATGACCAAAAACTGCCCACCCTATCTCTTGAGAATATGGACCTATGTTCTTAAAATTATTTCCTATTGTCTGGGGGTGATGATATCTTTAGTGGATCCTGAAAAAAATTAGGATAATTTTCACGTCCTGAGATAGCTAGCTGTATCATTTGTTGTCCAGTCTCTGTGTAATGGGAAAGTACAGGGCTTATCCCCAAGTCCTGGCTAGAGTAGTCTATGAGGCTGGACCATCTCAGCTAGCCAACTTGAAATTGTTCTGAGCAGTTTGTAGTCCATAGCTGATCTTTGGGTGGTGTTTGCCAGCTTAGTGGTATTACCACAATCTGTGTGGAATCATTGTTGTGGGGTCCCTTCATCCTTTTGGAGACATCAAAGGTTGCTGTTAGGCATGGTCATGGTTCACTGCAGAAAACTTAAACATTTTAAACGTCATATGCAGCAGATCTTGAAGAGATTAAAGGACCATAATTCATTACATCACTCTAGAGCACAAAAACTTAATTTTTAGTTACATGACAGAGACTCAAACCTGTGTAGCCAGAAGATTTCTCCAGTCCCACCCAGCCTTGTGATCCTGCAGCTGCTTATAAAATAATCATTCAGAGGCCTAAATTATTTACAAACTGTATGAGCTAATGGCTCATACTACTCGCTAGCTAACTATTTGTGAATCTAAAATTTTTTATCTATCTTTTATCATAACCAAGGAGAATTATAATTATACTATTTAGTCTTCAACTACATCAAAGACCCCAGAAAGATATCGTATCACCTAAGTAAACAGGAAGTGCGTTGTAAGCAACTTCCAAAAATCTAGAATGACAGAGATAGCTGGCTGCCTGGAAAGCCATCTGAAGTTCCTCTGCAATGTTGGGGCATCCATCTTCAGCCTATAGGCCTAGAGTTTTTTAGTCATTTCTCCCTGTGTCCTATAGACAGTCTGGCAGTTTCTTCTGTGAAGAAGGATACTGAAGAACCATCTTGCCTTGTTTTGGCAAAATTTAGTGGTCATTTTTCCTTGGGCCCTGCATGTCCAGTCTATATAACATTTTGTCAATCAGTCCAGGAAAGAACAGTTTCTTGCCCAAGTGGCTATTTTTGCCAAGAAGATAAACTTCATATGGAGTATCTTCAATGCTCATCCTCCTTTTTGAAGTAAATCAGTGCTGCCAGGAGCAGACATGTCTCATTGTCCAAGAAAATCTAGGTTTTGAAAACATTTTAAATGCCATATTCTGTAGGTTTTTGAAGTGTTTGAAGATTACCTATCTAATTGAAATATATCTATGTATACCTAGAAAACTTAACTAACATGACTATAGGTTTGATTTCCATAGATGACTAATTATTAATCTGTATTTAATTATACATTACAATTTCTAATGAGCTGCACAAACATAATAGATTAAACAAGAGTAGAAATATACAGACAGTATAACAAAATTAACTTTAAATCTGTATCAATAAACTAAAATCCATAGCAATGTAAAACATTTTAAACAAGTTGTTGCTTTTTAAAAGGAGATTCAATAATCTACCCTTTATCAATCATTTCTACATTTTTTAAAGTAGATTCAATAATCTACTTATCTATATCCTCCTTTTTTTGAAACAAGAACCATGAATGTAATTTCCTTTATTTACCTTTTTCCTGACCATTAACAATTTAACAATATGTGACCAACCATCCTAAACAATGACAATTATCCATAACCCATTGAATGACCAAAAACCACCCACCCCACCTATTGGGAATGTGGGTGTCATGTTCTTAAAATAATTTTCTGCTGTCTGGGGTGAAGGCATCTTTAGGGGACCCTGAAAAGAAAAAAATGAGTTAATTGTTAAGTCCTGGGAGAGGTAGCAGTATCACTTGTTGTCCAGTCTCTGCATAATTTTGAAAGTGCAGGGCTTATATCAAGACCTTGCTCGAGTAGTCTGTGAAGCTGGATCATCTCAGCTAGCCATCTCAAAATTTTCCTGAGCAGTTTGTAGTCAACAGCTGATCTTTGGGTGGTGTTTGTCAGCTTAGTGGTATTATCATTGTCCTGATGGAATTATTGTTGTGGGGTCCAATCATCTTTTTGGAGACTTCAAATTTGCTGTTAGGCATGACCATGATTCCCTGCATGAAACTGATATAGACTCAAACATAAAAACATGTACAGTCAGCTAGATGAAGCCTGTTTTCTAGATTTAGTTAGTGCTCTATATGAGTATTAATATTATGACAAAAGAAGAAAGGCAGAGGCAAAGAGACTCTAGGCCACTGCCAAAGAATCAAAAAGATGTCAGCCTATGAAGCATTAGACTCACAAATATAGGATAGATGATAGAATATTTTCTTTTATTTTCCCAACTACAAAAAGTCTAGATATTGTAACTGTAATTCTTCCTTGGTAATTATTTATTATATATAATTTTACTATATTAAAGCTAAAACATTTCTTTCAGGTTAGATAGAAAAGGGGAAGTGCTGGGGATGTCTTTCTGTACACTGTGAATA
This sequence comes from Peromyscus maniculatus bairdii, assembly GCF_049852395.1. Lineage (NCBI taxonomy): Eukaryota > Metazoa > Chordata > Mammalia > Rodentia > Cricetidae > Peromyscus > Peromyscus maniculatus. The sequence goes on along the minus strand of NC_134854.1, from coordinate 22,643,150 downwards.
TATGTTGTTCCCATTGGTTAATACATAAGCTGCTTTGGCCTATGGCAAGTCAGCTTAGAGGCAGGTGGGAAATCCAAGGAAAGAGACAGGAAAGAAGAAAGGCAGAAGCAGAGAGATGCCAGCTTGCTGCCCAAGAAGTAAGATGTCAGCAGACTGGTAATGCCATGGCTATGTGGCAACTTATAGATTAATAGAAATGGGTTAAGTTATAAGAGCTAGGTAGTAAGAAGCCTGAGACATTAGGCCATACAGTTTATAAATAATATAAGCCTCTGTGTGTTTATTTGGGTCCAAGTGACTGTAGGATTGTGGGTGAGAGAGATTTGTCTGGACCACTGGGGCTGGGCAGGACCTGAGAAACTTCTACTACAAACCTGAAATCATGTACAAGAAGCTAGATGAAGTCTTTTTCTAGAATTATTTATTATTCTATATCACCATTAGTATCATGACAAAAAGTTGAAAGTATCTATTAATTTTACAAATTTTGAGTTAATTTTTATACCTTAAGAAAAGTTTTAAAGAGTCAAAATAAAACCAAAGAATTATGAGATTAGTAACAATAGAATAGTCTCTTAATTTTGGTTTTTCTTTTGTCCCATATCAGGTGGCTCTTCTGACATGAAACAGATTTTGGATTTTCCTTTAATAAGCGTGCTTGGGTTTAGAGGAGAGAGCCATGTTCTAAATCCAAAGCCAGCTTTAATTTTTAATTGAACTGGAACTACAAAAAGACCATTTGCATTGTGTGTCTGTAGAGAACCACAGAAACAAACATTTGGGAAGATATATGAAATTTTATCCTGTTGAAAATGTGAGATTCCAATGGGCCAATTTACTCTTCTTCTTGGGACATTTTCTCTAGATGATTTGTCATTTCCGTTCAGATGTGCCATTTGTCCAGTGGTCTTCAGATTCCTTAGTTAAATGCCTTCATGCTCCTGGAAAGACCAAAAAAAAAAAAAAAAGAAAAGCAAACAAACAAAACAAAACAAAACAACAAAAACTGCCCTACCCCTAACTTTAAAGAGGTTCCCTTTTGACAAGTTATATCTGATCAAATGAAAAGATTTTGTTAGTCTTGTAAGTTAGTTCAGATTGAATGGTCATGCTGTTTGATGAACTATTGCCTCTTCTAATCAAGAGGTCTTTCTTGTTTGAATATAATCTTTATCAATTTTGGTGGTATTCATAGCTTTTCTTCTCCTGTGGAAACAAAAGCAAAACCTCTTCCCTAATGTAACACATATCCTGAACAAGTAGAACATTTCCTTGGCTTGTTGTCAAGTGATGGAAAATCTTTTTTCAAACCCTTGCTATTAACATGGCATTTCTTATGAAATTCTGAGGCTTCTAGCAAATTTCCTACCAATAGTTGATCAATTTCATCATTATCTTGTGCTAGAGGGCCTGGTAGACCTGTGTGGGATCTGATATGGTTTATATATAAGGGATGATTTCTATTTCTGATTATCTCTTGTAATTAAATAAATACCAAAGTCAATTCTGAATCATCTGGAATAAGTTCAGCAGTTTCACTATGTAAAACAACTCTTTCTGCATATTGAGAGTCAGTGACTATATTAAGTACTTCTAGAAAATATAATAATACCATGAGAATAGAATATAATTCTGATTTTTGAACAGAATCATCAGGGCTTTGAGCCACTTTACTTAAATTTCCTGATTTATAATCTGCTTTTCCTGATTTATTTGCATCAGTATTGAATGTAGGGCCTCTAGATATTGGTGTTCCCCATACAATGTGAGGAAGAACTTACTCAATTGGTTCTTTTTATAAATTGAAGTCTCTTGCCTTTGGGATATTTGTTGTTAATATCTCCTCCAAAATTACTGCAAGATCTTTGCCAATGTTCATTTTCTGCTCATAAAGAGGAAATTTCAGCATTAGTAAAAGGTACTACAATTTCTGTTGTGTCCATTCCTGCTTAATGGAAGAAGTCTCAATTTTCCTTTTAAAATCAACTCAGAAACCTTTTCTACATAGGTATTTAATGTTTTTTGCTTTGTTTGTGTGCCAAAAATATCCATTCTAAGATATTATTTTCTCTCTGCATTGAAATTCCTGTGGGAGAATGAGTAAAAGGTAAAATAACCAAAATACAACCAAGCTTTGGATCCAAACAATTCACATTAGCATTCTGTAATTTCTTTTCTACTAAAGCCAATCCTCTCTCAGCCTCAGCTGATAATTTTCTTGGGCTATTTAAGTCCTTATCACCTTGTAAGGTCTGAACTAAATTTCTTATTTCTTGAGTTGTCAATCCAATTGTGGTCCACAGCTAGTTAATATATATTTTCAAAAATATTAACTAGCCAGATATTTTTGAAAATCATGAAGAGTTTGTAACTGATCTCTTCTGATTTGTGCTTTCTGTGGTTGAATCTTTTGTAAACCTATCTTATATTCTAGGTAATTAATAGAATCTCTCTTTGTATATTTTCAGGAGCAATTGTCATCCCCTAAAAGGCAAATTTTTCTTTACGTTTTCAAACATTTCTCTAAGGTATCTGCAGCTAAATCTGCTAGTAAGATACCATACATATAATGGTAAATTATAGATTGAGGAAACTGATCAGAAATTATTTCCAATGGCTGCTGTACAAAATATTGACACAATGTAGGGCTGTTTAACATTCCTTGTGGAAGAACTTTGCACCAATATCATCTAATAGCCTGGGAATTATAAGTAGGCACTGTGAAGGCAAAGTTTTCTCTATCCTGTTTTTGCAAAGGTATAGTAAAAAAGCAAGCTTTTAAATCATCACTATAATAGACCATTATTTAGGTAATAGAAAAGGCAAGGGAATTCCAGGCTGTAAAGAGCCCATTGTCTGAATCACCGTATTAATAGCTCTTAGATCTCTAACCATCATCCATTTTCCAGATTTCTTTTAATAACAAATACAGAAGAATTCTAAGGACTGGTCGATTCTTCAATAAGTTGAGCATTAGCTGCTCCTGTACCAGATGTTCTAAGGCCTGCAGTTTCTCTTTTGTTAAAGGCCATTGTTCCACCCAGATAGATTTGTCAGTTAATCATCTTAAAGGTAGGGCTGTTGGTGCCTATGAAAGATCAAGAGCTGTTGTGTCTTATTTATGTACAATTTGAATCATTGATGACTGTTCTTTATAATGCCTTTTAATATTTTTCTCAGAAGCATACGTTAGCCTATAGTTTGTTTCTGAGATTGGAGGAATGTTCATCTAGGTATTCCATTGCTGTTACAAATCACGTCCCCATAAATTCCTTGCTATGTTAGTCACACACAGCTTTAGTTTTCCTCTCTGTCTTTCTGGCCCTATATATTTGACCCATATTGGACTTTGTTTTATCTGAGACAAGGTTCCAGTCCGTAAAAGCTGAACATTTACCTCATGAAGAGGCCAATTTGGATGCCAAGATTTTGGTGCTATTATTATTATTACATCTGCCCCTGTGTCTACTGACTCCTCAATTACAATGCCATTTATTTACATTTTTAGCTTTGGTCTTTGATCATTTGTAGAAGTTTGCCAAAATATTTGCTTTATGGTTTCTCCTGAAATTTTTGTTTTGTGTTCTAAAGTTGTTCTATCATCCAGAGCAGTATGTTTTTTTTTTTTTTTTTTTTTTACAATAGGAATTAGGTCCTTTAATTGCTCTGTGGAGGAGTTTCTCCCATGGTGACAGGGAATGATTGAACCAAATTTGACATGGGTACCTGTGAGAGGCCCCCTAAGGCATTTTCCAATGGAAAAGAGTTACCTTGTCTGTTCCTTGTTGATCTGCATTTACTGGTCCAATGTCTGCTTTTGCAGCACCTTCTGCATATTTCAGAAGGCAGGGGCCTTCTGTTTGGATTATCTCTAGAAAAAAACATTGTTTCTAGGAATGACCTGCCTACAATCCCTTTCTAGATGACCTTGTTTACCACAATTAAAATATCTGAAATTTTGATTTTTCTTCAAGCCTTTGGAAACCACCTCTCCTATCTAAGTATCATCATGGTTATGAGATTCAATATTGACTACATCTCAGATCCATTCCTCTATGGGTGCTGATCTTGCCTTTAAAGGCCCAATTACCCTTTTGCATTGTGAATTAGCATTTTCAAAGGTCAAAAATTCAATCAGTATTTGTCTAGCTTCTGGATTTTGTATCATTCTATTTAAAGCTGAGGTCAATCTTTGTAAAAAAATCAGTGAAGTTTTCTTTTGGGCCCTGTATAACTTTGGTAAATGACTCAGTTCTGTTTCCAACTTCAACTCTATCCCAAGCACTCAAAGCTGCTGTATTGCATAGAGGCAATGTGTGTTCATCATATATAGACGATCTTTGTATATTAGTGTAATCGCCCTTTCCAAGAAGTTGGTCTTGGGAAATTTCAATACCTCTAGGCCTACTTTGTTGTCCAATGGTCTTAGCCTCATCTTTCTATCAGGTTTTCCACTGTAATTGAGGACCAGGTTCCAATACTGCTGTAACCAAGTTTTCCTAATCTTGTGGGATAATTCTGTTACTAGTTGACCATGGATTTAACATGTGCCTCACAAAAGGTGAATGCACACCGTATGAGACTATCTCTTCCTTAAATCTCCTCAAATCTAACATTTCCACAGGAATTCAGTGAGCTTTTCCATAGCCTTGGGGATACCTGCCATTTGGTGGTTGTTCCTATATGATGACTTTATAAATTAATGTTGTTGTTTTAATATCCTTGAGATACTCCTCTCTAGTTTCATAATGTAATGGTGAGGCTGGTTCTCATTTAAATTCCTTTGTCTGTGTCTGAATATCTCAACTATCTGTTCTAGTAAGTATTTTCTCAGTCAAAATTGCATTTTTTTTAAGTAATTAGTTGTAGGTGCTGTGGATATTGTTCTGTATAAATAAAACACTGATTGGCTAGTGGCCAGGCAGGAAGTATAGGCGGGACAAGCAGAGAAGAGAATTCTGGGAAGCAGAAGGATGAGGAAGGGAGCCACTGCCAGCCACTGCCATGACAAGCAGCATGTGAAGATGCCAGTAAGCCATGAGCCATGTGGCAAGGTATAGATTTATAGAAATGGACTAATATAAGATGTAAGAACAGTTAGCAAGAAGCCTGCCATGGCCATACAGTCTATAAGCAATGTAAGTCTCTGTGTGTTTACTTGGTTGGGTCTAAGCTGCTGCAGGACTGGTGGGTTAGAGAGATTTGTCCTGACTGTGTACCAGGCAGGACCAGAAAAACTCTAGCTACAAATAGCACCCAACGTGTTGGCAAGAGTTTCCACCAAAAACCTGAGTAAAAAGATACTAAAACTAAGCTAAAAACAGTTCCTAGTTGTCTCTTTCAAGTTAGCAGCAGCATGCTTGTTTGAGCTACTATCTACTATGGTGGGTTACCTCGACCTGCAGTATGGCAGGAATGAGTACTCTGCAAGTGGCACATTAAGCTGAGTGGTGGATTTAGCCTTTGCTAGTACAAAACAAAAAGAGGTTTTTGGGCTGCATGCTGCTTTGATAGAAGCATAAACCCACTATTTCTGAGAGTTGATGGCTCCCAGAGCTGGTGGAAAATGTACCACTGCCATGTTGGGAAGTGGGCAGAGCCAGCAGCCACAGTGCTATTTCAGTCTTAGAATGCTGCAGGTTAAAGCAATAGGCTCAAGGTAATATAAAAAATAAGCCACATAAAGATGGCTACCACACAGAGAATTTGGATTATGTTCTCTTTGATATTCATAACTGAACAAAAACATTTGATTGCAAAAGCTGTTGAGTTATGCCAAAATGTATATTTTAAAGGTACCTTGACTTCAAAATTTGGATGTAAGGATATGTTGCTTTGGAAAGGAGGCTCTGCTTTTGTTTCCACAGAAAGCCAGAGGCTATGGATTTGTTCCAGATTAAGATACATCAGGTTTGACCAGCCAAGACCCCCTGAAAGGTCTCTGATGACACCATAGCCCAGATTTTCCAACATCCAGAACCGTTTCAAGGCAACTGGATCACATGATACACCCTCACGGACTACTCCATAATCCTAAAATTTTCTTTGGGTCCCCATAAGATACAGCGCCCCCCTCCAGCAGGAAATAGTAAGAGAAGCTACGCCCAAATTCCCAAATATACCAAGCTGGCTTTGGAGAAGTGTAAAAGTTAAAACCTTCCTTTTTTTAAAAAAAAAAAAGAAAAGAAAAGGGGAAGTGCTGTGGATATCATTCTATATAAATAAAACACTGATTGGCCAGTGGCCAGGCAGGAAGTATAGGCGGGACAAGCAGAGAAGAGAATTCTGGGAAGCCGAAGGATAAGGAAGGGAGACACTGCCAGCCACTGCCATGACAAGCAGCATGTGAAGATGCTGGTAAGCCACAAGCCATGTAACAAGGTATAGATTTATAGAAATGGATTAATATAAGTTATAAGAACAGTTAGCAAGAAGCCTGCCATGGCCATACAGTCTGTAAGCAATTTAAGTCTCTGTGTGTTTACTTGGTTGGGTCTGAGCTGCTGCGGGACTGGTGGGTTAGAGAGATTTGTCCTGACTGTGTACCAGGCAGGACCAGAAAACTCTAGCTACATGTAGGGATTGCATATTACCAGCAGTAACATTTTCTAAGACATGTATCTTATGAATAGCAAGTTTTTTTTTTTAAGGTTTATAACTTATCCATCAATTTATTGTATTTGGCACTGAGGTCAACCAACTTTTTTAGGGATAAAACAAGAATCAACAAAATGATAATGATTATAATTGACATTACATAAATCCCACCTAAGTTAATTATCCCCTCATTTAATTTCATTTTCAAACCATCCATTGCAGAATCATATAGAGACCTAAGTGCCTCCATCATAGTATTGTCTCCTATTTTTAATGTGGGGGAAAAAACCTCTTTTCTTTTCTTTGTTTTTTTTTTTAAACTAATTTCCTTCTTTAAGATTTCCCAGTTGTCTCATTAAACCTGATGATGATGACAGTGAAGTGTGAGGGTGGCTGTCATTGAGTAGAACAATTGGGCAGAGAACACAGACGGTGCACAACCTGACTGTGAGCTGAGAGTGTGTGGTGATTGCAACAACAATAGAAGCCTGAGCGGCTGTCAAGGCAGCTACCTAGTGTGGCAACAGCCTGAGGAGGGGGCCAGGGGAAGCCTAAAACCCATGGTGAGAGGGAGACAGCTGTCTGGAAAATGGATGCAGAAGAAGCATGTGTGGCAGGAGCCAACCAGCTATGGGAGGGTAAGTTTGGCAGCATTTGGAGCCAAGGTGCCTCTGGAATTTGGGGTCTGTGGAGTTTGAGTGGCAGCCAGAGACTATTGTAGAGAGACTGAAACAAGAAAATCCCAGACTTGTTCAGAGGGCTTGGAGAAAGAAAAGCCAGCTGGCAGTGTGGAGGCTCTAGAAGGTACAGCTCTGGTGCCTGCCAATGACTGCAAAGCTAGGGAAAAGCCGTTACCTTGTGAATTTGTGCCCCAAGTTGGATGCCAAATGATGCCTTATCTAAGTATTCTTTATCACGATAGCAAAACAAACAAACAAACAAACAAACAAACAAACAAAAACAAAAAACCCAAAAAAATGGGAGTTAAATATCAGGGTAAGTACCTGAAAGATCAGAGAAGCCAGGGAGCAGCCAGTAGTGACTTTCTACCACTTCCATCCCTTCCTCCAAAAAGGGCTGAGATCCTCTCCCAGTCCCACTTTACTACTTCCTGTCTCCTATCTGTCTACAGTCCTCCAAATCTCTATGGTTAATTTTGGTCAGCTAGTCGCTAGCTCTGCCCTCTGACTCCAAGCAAGCTTTATTTGTCAGAACAGAATCAAAACATCACACAACAAAAAACAAACAAATAATTGCCTCTCCTCTAGTCACAGCACCTCATGCCACTTAATGGTTGTTGAACATCAGTCAAGTTAGCTTAATTTTGTTACACACAAAAAAAGGAACATTGCTTCCTTTGATTTAGTTTTTCAGAGGATCTAATGAAATGATAGCTCTAGAGTGCTTAGCATAGCTTCTGAATAAAGTAAGAGCTCCATTTGTCACGATTGACTTGTCTGTGAAGCCATGTTCCTCTTTCTCTCTGTAAAGTGCTTTCAATACTCATGACATGCTAAAATATAGCCAAGAAGATTTGGTCAAGGAACAACAGCTTTAGCATGACCTCAATGATCCCCTGGTGATAGAATGCCTGCTCCAGACTGGCTCATGAAGAACTTGCATTTTCACAGCATCTAGATGGTTCATCAGCATGCCCATGTTTAAGAAGCACTTGGATGAGTACACCTGTCTAAGAAGTATTTACTCTTGAGTCATTTGATACCTTTGCTATTGTAATTACAATACTCAGTAACTGCCATGTGATGGTGCATGAAATATGCAGAGATATTACTGCATTAAATATGAGATAGCTGTAAAGCTTGGAATAATGCTAAAATCTATAAGGATTTTTATGCTCTTTTGAGTTTTTCTCACCTGTGAGTTAGCCATTAGACTTCTTTAAGGCAATTTTGGTTGTTCACTAACCACACACTGAGACAGCCAGTTCTTTCTTAAAGGAGGGACAAAGCAATGTTCTCATTTCTGCTGTAGTCTCAATCCTCTTCTACTTCTTTTTAATCGTATAAATATGGCTATATGTATGACAAAAATAATCTGCAAAACTATGGGCACACAGCATAAATAAATCAGCCTTTGAAATCAATGTTTCTTTTATTTTGTTGACTGAAAATATCTACAGACATGAGAATTTTGAGCACTGGGGACAAAGATAATTTCTACATTTTAACAGTGGTCTTTGGAACTTGATAAACACTCATGTTTTCAGCACACCAATCTATAAATTTAGTCATCAACATCTGTCCTTAGAGCTTTGAACTGAATCTTAAATGATCTTCTAATTGTTAATTTGCTAACTAATCAATATTCTAAACACAGATTATTTTACTCAGGATATATGTTACATATCTCACCACCAGGAAAGTACCTGAGTGCAGTATAATTCATTTTCTCCCATTTCTACTTCGTTTTAAAAGCTAGGAATGATCAATAGAGAAGAATGTCCATTTGAATTATCTATTTATGTCTCAAGCTCTGTCACATAAAAACAACGTGGTATTGCAAAAAATTCGAGGTAGAAAGTTTGCTTAGGTCTGACCACTGTCAATGTATTCATAACTAATGCTGTTGGAAAGTTGACAATAAGCGTATCCATCTGATAGGAGAGAAAATGAAATTGATTTGTTGACTTCCCTCAATGAGTCAATAAAGTTAATTATGTAATTAATATGTAGATGTGTTATGTAAACACTTTACCTAATCTAAATTTAAAATTGCTGTTGAATTAGGCATTGTCTAAGTTAGACAGATGAATAGTGTGATGTTCAGTTACTAACTGGTGAGGTACATGCGAACTAAGTTATATTCAAATCTGGATGTTGTATTTTTCTTATATCAATTTCGCTCTCAATAATAAGGCTATGTAACTCAAATACATATATGTTTAGAATGTCAAAATAATATTCTTTATCAGACACTACAATGGGTAAAACAATGTTAAGTGTCTGATATCCTACATAGCCAGTGAACACATAAACTAAGATTTATTCTGGAGGTCTCCAAAACTTATAAACCAAGTTTCCCAATATTGTTCTATTTGAGGGGATAAAAATGGAGGTAAAGAGGGGGAGTTTTTTTTTTTTATTTTTTGGACCAGTGCTAAGGACTCTACAGTTCTCCTCTGCCCTTATTAATGGCAGAATGAAGATGATTGCTTTCTTCCAGTTACAATCCAAAGTGGACATGCTTTGGGTTATAAAAGTGGAAAGAAAGAGCACCCTTAGAGAAAACTTGAAATGCCTAATGAAGCTTAAGCAAAGGCTGATTGTGACCTTCATCAAGAAGCCTGTGACTTTGAGACTGACCCGAGTTACCTTTGCCTGACAGCGGGTAGAAAGAGTTTCCATTAAGCATGGTAGAAACGAATGCTCTCTAGGAAACTAATGTTGGCCCAATGAAAGAGACACTGGAGTGAGGAGGCACTGGAGGTGGGTGTTGTCAGATTCTCAAGGTAAGAAAATGTCAGCTGGTAAGGGAGCTATGCCTTTCTTTGAAAAGGATCCTGTGATGAGGTAGGAATTCCCGGGGAATGACTTCCAAGAACCTCACAGGAAATGGTAGATTCTGCAAACCCAGAGGTAGGGAGGCCAGAGAAGTAACCCAGGCAAGATTCTACTATCTCTCTTACTCTTGTCTTCCCAAAGACCAACACTTGAGGGGCAGAGATAACAGTTAGGGTTAGGAGGAGAGAAAGCCAATCAGACCCCACATCCTGTGGCTGCCTTGCTCTCTGCTCGGTCTAGCCCTGAGGGCACTATGGAGAGGAGGGATTTTATGTTGAAATGTGGCATTTATGATTAATATATTTTTGTGAGTATCTAATTCACAAAACGACATCATTCTTGTGAATGAGAGGAAACCATTTCAAATATTACACAACATAGGAGAAAACCCCGTTTACAAAGTGAATTTAAAGAAAGTAGTTGGAGGAAATAAAAGTCCTTGTGGTTTCACTCCCAAGGCATGTTAATTCATACAACAGATTTTTTTCTTTTGAATTACATGTTGTTAAGCATGTATAACTCACAGTTTATTTCATATTTTGACCTCCATCTTACTCAAATATATTTTGGAGGATTATGAGAATGCCAACGGTGATTCTGTGTGCTATTCAGTCATTTTATTTATTTATTTGTTTGTTTGTTTGTTTTACATCCCTGCCGAAGCATCCCCCTCATCCTATCCTCTCAGTCCCTCTTCCCCATCCCCTCCTCTTCTGTCTCCATCCAGGAAAGGGCAGGTCTCCTATGAGTATCAATAAACCACACAAGGGATTTATTATTAGTGTCTGTCCAAAGTGTGGGCCAGCTGTTGCTTCTCATAACACTCACCAAAGTGCAGATGGTGTGACAGTTAGTGATAGAGTGAAAGGTTTGAGTTTGAGATTAGAGACAGGAATGATTACGGTCATCCAATGTCTAGTAATTAGCATAGTGCCTTTCATCTCAGAATATCATGCATTTCAAAAGCATGTGTTGAATTCAGCATATTCTACATCGCCTGTGTTACAAATATGAAAAGTTATATTCAGAGAACTGATGTAGCTGGACAAAGATAAAATGGAGGGTATCAAGCCATGACATTCTTTTTGTTTTCTACTTTGGTGTAAGAAGTTTATAAAAAAAAGTGTAGATTTAGCCAGATGTAGGAGTTCATGCCTGTAATCCCAGTACTTGGGAGGCTCAGGAAAGAAGATTGCTGTGTGAGAGTAGCCTGGGCTACATGAGTTCCAGGCCAGCCTGGGCTACAGGAGTGAGACTGTCTCAAAACAAAACACAAAAAATAAGTGTGGTAGACAGTTCACTTCTTGTGGTCTGTGGATCAAAATGTAGTATTCTCATCTCCTTATCCAACACAATGTCTGCCTGCACAGTGCCATGTCTCACCATGATGAAAATGGACTAAACCTCTGAAACTGTAAGCTACCCCAGTTAAATGTTTTCCTTTATAAAAGCTGCCATGGTCATGGTGTCTCTTTACAGCAACAGAAACCCTAAGACAGCCATCTTTATCACATTGCTGTGACTTTTTTAATTTCCATAGTAGGAAGAGCAGGAGAGAAAGCCTTTTATTCCTTTGCACTGAATGTGACAGGTATTATTTTCCATTCTTAGGCAAGAAATAGCACATTTAGTCACAGGGACCAAGGAAATGTCCAATCTGCCCATGACTCAAAGAACTAGATATGATGAATCTAGCAATTTCTACAACAAGTAGAAATTAAAACTCTTAAAAATTGTTCTTTCTAAAGAACTCAGAAATGGCCTTTGTCAATTGTAACAACACACAGAACTACAACTGTAGGCTGGTGGTCATAACAAAATATACTTTTAGAAACTCTTAGTATGCCATATGTAAATTTATACCTGGTTATGGGAGTGTTGCCAACAGATACTGCAACCACACTTTAGAGCCATCTGGTAGAGCAATCTGTGGCATTGTTGTGGTGAAAGTCCTGTCCTAAAATACAGTGTCTTGTTCCAAGTGTTTTACCTTATTTTAATGGGATGATGTTTCCAACTACAAACAGTACCCCTGTTTCTAAATACTGGATTCTTTTTCAGCAGGAAGGTCAGACTATTTTGTAGGAAGCTACAGTGTTTCATGTAATCTAGAAGGGTCTCAGACTTTCTATGTAGGTGCTGATGAACAGGCTGTCCATCTCTCTCTACCTCCCCAAGTGCCAAGAGTACAGAAGTGTACCACCATGCCCATTTTGCACAAAGCTGGAAACCAAACACGGGGCTTCCTGCATGTTGAAGGAATAGCTGAGATTTACTCACAGACCAGATCACACTTCTTTCATAAATTATAAACCCTAAAATGAATGGGTTTGTCTGAAGAATTTCAAAATGTGGCTTTATTCCCCTTTCTATGAAAAAACTTCTATAAAGCAAACTCTTTCTGACATCGGTTCTGAGGAGTAAATACTATCATTTTTCATCACGAACAATGTGAATGTTGTTTACCCTTATAAAGAGACAAGGTAAGAATTTAGGGGCTGATTGCAAATGCAATGTGGATAAAATAAAATGAACTTCTTTTCATGAAGTTTCTATGAATTATAAACACCCCATCAACCCAACAGTATGCGTTGATGATATAAAGATTTGGATAAAGTCAATAGTGAAAATTTATCAAAGCATTTTTGTGATTTTGTGAAAAGTTATTTGTCATTGTCTGGAAAACAATGAATATTTAGCTGTAGATAATATCCTGCTCATACTGCTGATGCAGAGACTTCTTTGCAGGCATGTGCATTTTTATAACCACTTAGTGCACTTGCAGCATCCGAGGACTTTAGGAGAAGTGGAATCCCAGGCCCCAGCCTCCTTACCCCTTCAGCCGGGTCGTGATGATTCCCCAGCCCATTATCATTTGAGAAGCAAGAAGCTGAAGTTTATATTTATATTATTCTCCAGAGTTATTCTAATTCCAGAGACCCAAATAGAGCCCAGGAATCAGAACATTAAATAAATGCATTAGTGATCATGTCATGCCAGCACACACTGAGAGACACCAAAGGGTAAAGAACAGAGGCTACAAGTTAGATTTCGAATTTTGGTCTGCCACTCACTACTAGAGGTTACTTTCAGCGTTTGGTTCATTTCCAGATTTCTGAAAATGTTGATTTTGGCCTATATTTGTGGCCTATCTTCTCGTTGCTTTATGGAGGAGCCGAGTTTTGGAAGGTCTGTTCTGTCATTCTGGGTATGCTTCTATTTCTCCCTCAGTTTTACAACATACTTCCAGGTAGCTCACACTCTAGCTTGATTTTTCACTTCATTTTGTACTATGGGTACTATCATTTTCCACCTTTTGGTTTCTGTTACTAGTGTTTAGGTTCTCTTGTTGACCCAATTAAGCCATCGGGTGAATTTTGGTTGCTCTTTCAGAGTTCTTATATTTTGATTTCTGCACTCTCTGCCTGACTACGGGTGGATTTCTTTCATCTACATTCTTGGTTTACTTTTATTTTGTTCTTTCCTTTTCAAAAAGAAGAAGTGTTTATTTTGGCTTACAGTTCCTCAGGGATCCAGTCTGTCACAGCAGGGAAGACATGGCAGCAGACAGTGAAGGCCCAGGGGCAGGAGGGAGCAGGAAGCTGCCTGGTTAATTCGCACCCGTGCCCAGGAAGCATAGGTGAAAGCAAAGCAGGGCCAGGCTGGAAAGCCTCAAGGCCTCCCTTCAGTGACCTGCTGCTTTCAGCAAAGCCCTACACCCTAAAAGTTCCACAGCTTTCTCAAACATTGCAGCCAGCTGGGAACCAAATGTGAGCCTATGCAAATGTTTCACATTTGAATCACAATGTTGTTTGCACACTTGCTTTTCATTTAATACTATTTGTTGAAGAAAATCATATAGAAGCACACACATTCATTTATTTAAGAAATACGGGGCATTCTACTGCATGGATACTCTATCATTTTTTTAAAATTTAAATATTTTGAGAATTACATACATGAGTACTTTATTTACAAAATTTCCCCTGTCCTAACTACTACCTCTCAAATCCATCACCTCTTCTTTAATTATTGTTGTTATCCACCACCCCCCCCCCACCCCCCCCCCCCCCGCACACACACACAACTCACACAGTCTGCTGTGTACATTTAGCATTGCTCACATGTATATATGTTTAGGGCTGGTTGTTTGGGATTGGATAATCTATCTGAGGATACACCCTGGAAAAGACTAATTTCCCTTTTCTCCGCATCAGTGAGTCCTTTGTACCTTTTCATCTAGGGCTTAGGGTCTTGTGAATTTTCTGCATCCACATTGGCATATCATCTGGTGTTGTCATTTTGCAGGATTTGTTTAGGTGATCATATCTTGAGATCTCATGCGTGCAGCTTTCCTATAATCTATAGAAGATACCATCTCGTAACAGACACCTTAATGCTCTGGCTCTTACAATCTTTCTGTCCACTCTTCTATGATACTACCTGAGCCTTGTGCAGGTGGATTGTGTTTAGATGTACCAACTGGGTTTGACAACCCACAGGTTCTCTGTAGTCTGACTAATTGTGAATTTTGTAATCGTTTCCATCTACTACAAAATAAGATTATATGATGAGTGGCAAGATCTACACTTATCTGGGAGAATAAGGATAAATATTTAGAACATGGTTAGGAGTTGTACTGGTTTAGGAAAGTGGCATTTGTAAATTCTTTACTAGACTCCATGAGTTCACCGGCCAATGGATGCTGGCTGAGTTTGCAGTACCAGGCATGGATTCTCTACTATGTGGGCTTTAGTTAGATGGCTGTTGATTATGTGCTGCTCTTGTACCTTTGGGGATATCTTGCCATGCTGGTCATTGTTGTAGGCTGTAGGCATCACAGCTGGGCAGGACTACTGATTGCTTTTCTCCCTTAGCATTATAGCGCCTTCTGATACTCTAAGAGTTAGTTCTCAGGCAGACAGCTTCTAGGTCAGTTTCAGCTTGATTCCTTCAAGTCCTTTGTCTGAAGTGTGTGGTGTCTTCAGCAATAGGGTCTTACATGGCAAGTTGTGTGAGGCAACCAATGGCAAAGGCAGCAGCCTGGAAGTCTCTTAAAACATACAAAGAGAATAATACATCAAGGCATTTAAAATATATGTTGGTGGAAGCATCATAGAAGCAAGTTACAGGTAGATGGAATACCCTCAGCTACAGACCTCGGATGCTATCTGATAGCATTCTTTGCCCTTTGAATGCTGGAGGATAGGGGTTTGTTAAGTTGATACATTTCAGGGCTGGGCATGGTGGTGCATACCTTTGATCATGGCACCTAAAAGGAAGAAGCAGACAGATCTCTCTTAATTTGAGGCAAGTCTGGTTTACATTGTGAGCTTCAAGTCAGTCAAGGCAGTCTCAGAAAACAAACAAAAGTTAATATAGTTCAAAGGTAATAGGTCTGACACATAGGTCGGCAAGGAATGACAATTGGGCCAGAGATAGCCCAAAACAAATTGTAATCAGGCTCTGGAGCTACAACATGCAAAATTCTCCACAGTCACTGAAATTTCAACCAGTAAATTATCCTTTGTGAACAGAGTTTCCTTCCATTTTCACAGTTCCCCTTGTTGACTAAGTATCACATTTTGTGCATGTGGGCAGCGAAGGGGTAAACACACATTACTTATTAAATAGTATAATGTTCCACATGGCTAAGAAGGATCTTTCCTAGGACCTGATGTAGAGGAGTCTGAGTAGCAGGCAAGATGGTAGTTTTCATGAGAGAGTATGACTGGTAAAGACATTAATAAAGAAACTCCTGGATCATATCTAAACTTCTAGCTATCATGACCTGGTTCTGACTTTTAAAAAAACGTGTCTTCTGTATCTGACATAGCTTTACATTTGACATATAGTGGGGTTATTATATTTAAAATTAAAATAACCAAGAACACCATTTTGCTCAATAAACTGAAAGTAACAGGTGAAGGAAATATACATCCTACCCAATGGAAAAAAATCTCTCACATGGATCATAGTATTCCTTAACCAGACTGATGATCTGTCTGTGTTTCTTGTGATATCTACAGCCATCTGAACCTTATGGAACATTTCATTTGAGATTTGCAACACTTGCAATAGTTTATTATCTTTTTCACTCCAGTCTTTCTTCTTGCTGGTTTGATTCCATAGCTATTGCCTCATGTGGATAACTCTAATTTTAGGAAAGTTTGATTTTTATAACCCCATATTATCATAATTTTTATCTGTGGGTGCTGTATTGAACAGTTTTGCTATATTGATATTGTACTAGATCTAGTTTGAAAGACAAATGTAAAGTCACATTATAGAAGAAATTAGATAACAATATAGTAATTTTTAAACCTTTAAAAATTAAGATTTTTTTTATACGCTAAATATCAGTAACAGTGATAAAAACAAGAGGTCAGATATGCTAGACATCAGAATATTATAGTCCTTGCAGGCATAACTAAGTCCTACTTTTTTAATAGTTAGAAATGGAAATGGGACTATAGAAGGAGTCACTCTGGTGTTATGACTTGTAAAATAAAGTACTTCCTTTTATTTTAATTAGCAAAATTGAACATTAACTAGTTTCTAAAAAAATCTCAGCTAATTGCACTACAGGACAATTGTAGATTAGACAAAGTAGATTCTAATTTAAGAAACATCAGTACTTATGGTACAAAACATCAGGGATGCTGTTATTAGACATTTATGAAGAGTTAACCCAAAATTTTTGGGTACCTCTAGCTAGAGGAAATGGAATTAAAGTTCAATTGAAAAACTGGATTTCAACAAAAAACAAATCCAAATTATATGGAATAATGGGAAATATGTTTTAAAAATCAAGACAGTGAAAATAGTTGACTTTTTTCAATATGAAAACTAGTTTTGAGTAAGGTAAGGGTTTGTGTTAAACAATTATAATAAAATCATGGTTAATAAAACGTGGTCACTATCTTCCTTTATAACTTTATTAAACCAAAATTAGCATTATTTTATCCTTTAGAACCAATTGCAATAGCAAATATTATAAAATGATTTTCAAAAGCCTAATTAAAAAGTATTTAGGAAACATGAAAAGTGAGAGAAATGTTCAGTTGCTTTGGGTACTCACTTGTCAATGGTGTTAAAGATTCAACATTTCTGAAGGCTACACCAGCATATCCTCAGACAAAATTGGCATATGTTTCATGTGGAGCAGTTTAAAATCACCTTGATTTTGTAGTCCATGAGTGGTTTAGAAGAATGGAGTCTTTAACATGGTGTCCTTTTTGCTTTTAAAGGATGAAATTATGTTTTTCTTTATTCTCAAGCGGAATAAGAGACCATTTGTTCTAAAGCCAAACATGAAAGAACATGGCCCAGGAACACAGATTTAGGTTACCCTAAATTCTGGAAGATGGAAGCAGTTGGTTTTTATTTTTCCTTTGATATTTTTCTTTCTGTTTTTAAAATGTAGGTACTTACAGCTAATTTCCCTCATGGGATTGATTGTAATGTGTCCCAGAGATTTTATTTTGTTGTGTTTTAATTTTTGTTTAATTCTGGAATTTTCTTTTTATTTATTTCTTGATTTCTTCTTTGACTCATTCATCACTCTGTACTGTCATTTAATCTCCATGAGTTTGTATAATTACTGCTGATTTTTAAAATTTACTATGTTGTTGTCAGAATAAATGAAGTTATTTTAATGTTTTTGAATTCACTAAGTTTGCTTTGTTTCCAAGTGTGTGGTCTATTTTTAGAGAAATGTCCATTGGCTGCTGAATAGCAAGTGTCTTTTGATGCTCAGGTGGACTATTCTGTAGATAACTGTTACATCAATTTGCTGCATTTTATAATTTAATTTTCAAGCTCCTGTTTATTTTTTAATCCAAATGTGACTTGTCTATTGGAGAAAGTGAGACACTGAAATCACCTGCTTAGTTGAAATTAATATATGTATTTAAGTCCAGTAGGTATGTACTTTGTAAAATTGTCTCTACCTATTAATGTGCATATATGCTTAGGATTACAGTGTCTACTTGATTAGTTGTTTTCTTCATTAAAATGAAGTCTGTCTTTATCTCTTATGATTAATCTTATTTTGAAGTCTATGTTGTCTGATGTTAGGATAGTAACACCTGCTTGCTTCCTGGCTATATTTGTTTGGAATATCCTCTCACTTTGAGGGGGTTCCTATCTTTGAAGGTAAGGTGATTTTATTGTTGACACTAGAAAGATGGATTTGACTTATGACATGTGTTCAAGATCTACTTCTCTGCCTAAAGCATTTCTTTATACATTCTAAATGTACAGATTCACCTTTTACAGTTAGATATTCATAGCCCTAAAGTCTTCTGTCTGTGTGGATTAGACATCACATGCCCCATTATGTTGGTCTATTTTTCTAAAACTACTGGCAAACATTGCCTCTATGACTTGTGCTGCCCCCTTAATTATACAAGTAGAATATTTGGATTATATATAAAAATTTTAAGATTGATATGAATTATTCCTCAGTATATTTGATAGGATATATCTGTAAAGTCACATCATATAAGACAGAAGTTATTTACTATTTTACACAAGATTTATAATTTCTGTTTATTTTTCTATACATATTTAAAAATTAATCTAAATTTTAAGTTTAAAATCTAATTTTGGATGTAAACTTTAATTTTTTTAAATATAGTTACCAATAAGTATGCAAATACCACTGGGACCACATTGTTTTGTACTCTTTGTGTTATATTGATTTTCATCTTCTTATTATATATTCTTAAAATAGTAGTTTTTCTGTTCTTTGATCAATCTCATTAGAGATCTTCTTCCTCAATATTTTTTCCAAAGTTCAAATTGGCATTACTTCTGAACAGTCTGATACTGAAAACATGTTTATGAATATCTCCTGCTTTAATATGAGATTCAGGATTGTAGAATAGTACTTCTCCTATTTTAGTATCATATTAGTTTTATTTCATTTTTATGTGTAGAAGTATTTTTTCTGCATGAGCATATGTGCCCCACATTCATGCCTAATGTTGTGGAGGTCAGAAGGGGGCTCGGGGCACTTAGTTATGGAGTTATGAATGGTTGTGAGCCACCACATGGGTGATGAGAACCGAACACAGGTCCTCTGAAAGAGTAACAAGCAGTCTAAAACTTGGAGCCATTTCTCCAGCCCTAGGTATCATATTATTTTAATATTTTATTGGTCTTTGTTTTGTTGTTACCCCGATCGATTTCTCCTTAAAAATTCAAAATCAACATGTTTGATTCTTTTGTTTGACTCTGTTGATCAACTTCTTGTTTCTTCTAAATATACCCAATGTTTGATTTTCCTTCTCTATTTTAAGCATGGCATGAACATTTAAAACTGCAACACTGCATGCATTGAAATAATAATAATGCTTTAAAAATATCACAGCTGGTTCAGATGTTAAGAGCACTTGTTCAATCCTAAGGTCCAGAATTCTGATTCCAGAACTCACTTAACAAGCCAGCCACCCCACTAAGTCCTGTAACTCCAGCTCTGAGGCATCAAATGCCCTCTTTGGGCCTATGTGCCTGCTCCCACACAAGAATGCATATACCCACACAAACACAATAAATAAATAAATAAAATTTAGAAAAAAGGCTGGACCTGTACATTTTTTAAGACAAAAGGACCTGAGAGATGGCTAACTCTCTGTGTTCTATCCTCAAAACACTCATAAGAGTGAAAAGGAGAACTGACCCAATATTGTTGACCTTTTACCTCCAGATGTGCGCTGTATTGTGCTTGTATGGATGTGTAAATCATTCTCCTCCCTCACTCTCAAACACACAAACACACACACACATGCACACCCACAAATTAATAGAATAGGAAAATCCATGTGGTAGTAATACAAATAAGACACACACACACACACACACACACACACACACACACACACACACACACACACACACACTATTTACTGATATCCTTGGAAATGAGCATTATTCAGAAATACTGTTTCCAACATTTGATTATTTAAACTATAATTTTGTAGTTGATTTTAAGTTCTGTTGTGTAATGGCTAGAAATCTATGGTGTGATTCCAATCGTTTGCAACTTACATCTTTTTCTTAAACATGGGTGTGTTATAACTCTACATATTCAAAAGGAATGTCTTTTTCTATACGTTGAGCATACTGCTTAATATATTTATAATTTCTCAAGATTGACACCTTTTTCCCAGGTATTTTGTAACACAGCTCATATCTGCTTGATATTCTGAGACAGCCATATTAGCACCTTGTCATAGCACTGATTTCTTCTATTGTTCCCTTAATGCTGCTTGATGTAATTTGAAGTATTAGTTTAGGGCATACATGAGTTTATTGTAGTTATCAATTTTCTGTATACTTATTACTTTTGCTAGGATATAATTTCCATTTTTATGTGATGTTGTCTGAATTTTTGTGCCCTCTCAGATTCCATGTATTGAGGCAGAATCCCTAATGTCACAATGCCAAGAAGTGGGAAGTGACTGAGTCATGGAAGCACCTACCTCATCAACCAGGTTAATGTGTTCATGAAAGGAAGCCTGAGAGAGTTCTGTCACTCCTTTCCTCTATGTCAAGAATTGGAAATGCTACCATCTGTGAGGAGCAGACTTTATAAGACATTGACTTTGCTGAGTATCTTGATGTTGGAAATCAAGTTTCTATAACTATGAGCAATTCATTTTTTTTTTTGCTTTTAGCCTATATAGTCCATAGTATTTTATTATAGCTGCTTGAGTGGAATTAACACATTGCCCTTCATGATTTTTTGCCTAATGTTACATGTACTCTGATATTATCTGAAGACAGCCTCTGTCTTAGTTAGGGTTTCTATTGCTGTGAAGAGACACCATGACCATGGCAACTCTTACAAAGGAAAATATTCAATTGTGGTGGCTTGATTACAGTTCAGTGGTTCAGTCCATTATCATCATGAGACATGGTGGTGTGCAGGCGGGAATGGTGCTGAAGAGGTATCTGCTACATGTTGATATGTAGGCAACAGGAAGTAAACTGAGACCCACACTGAGTGAAACTTGAACAAAAGAGACCTCAAAGCCCACCCCCATGGTGACACATTTCCTCCAACAAGGCCACATCTACTCCAACAAGGCCACACCTCCTAATAGTGCCACTCCCTTTGGGATTATAGGAACAAATTGCACGCAGACTACCACACCATCTTTTATTTATTTTGTCTGCCACAACCTTTCTCATTTCCATTTGGTTTTCAGTTTTCTTTTTGTGTTTTCTAGTCTCTTGTTGCCTTTAAAACTTTATTTTGTTTTTGAAATGAAACTCTCTCTCTTGTTAGTTGGTGACCATAACTATCTTGTTATAATTATTATGGTCTCACGTGACAAAGGACTCATTCATCTATGTACTCATATTCCTTCCTAAATCACTTGCTTTTCTGCCTTTACTTTTCAAGAGAAAGTTTTGTGTGTCTGTCATATTGATCTCTTCTCACTTCAATCTTATTAACATTAAGAAGAATTTTAGTTTTGTGCAGTTATTTGGGAATATTTGAGTGATTCCTTTTTAGAGTCTTTCACCATTTGCATTAAAAATTTTGGTGTGCAAAATAATAGATTTCACTGTGACCTTTAAATCACTTCATAATTTGCCCATATTCACCCCTCCATTGCTGACTGCATCTCCTAACCCCCTGTCAGTCTCTCTTCTCTACAACTAGCTATTTGGTTTTATATATTTAAATCTAAATTCTGCATATGAGGGAAAACATGGGATATTTTTGTTTTCTCTTCTCTACTAACTTCCTTTTCCCTACCTTTTCTTTTAATCAAGTTGTGGAGATTTTAAACCACATTTTAATAATTGTGTATTCAATTCTCTATTTTCACTTTTGTGTTATTTTTGGGACTTCTTTTGCCCAGATACCGAGGCTTCCATCTCTGCCTCTCAGTTCTGATATTCTGCTTTTTAAATATAATTTCTTTCTGTAGAGATTTAAAATTTGATTTTCTATTTCATTAATTCATTTGAAAGTTGTGTCCATGTAATTAATTCAACAGTATTTACTTCTACTCTTGTGCCTAGTATCACTCCAGTGATTGCCTTTCTAGAACCTGTCATCCCACTGGGCTCTTTATATGATCCCTTGTTTTCCCTCTGTGTTGCAAGCAGTGCCATTTAAGTCCTCCAACATATATTTTATAGCTTTCTGGATTCATCAGTGTTTCTTGATTGCTGGCAGAGGGTATACTTTGTTGTCTTCTAGCTATCTTTTGAGCCTTCTAGTGGCCTTGTCCTGAAAGCTCCTTTTTGGGAAGCTCTAACATCTATGGGGGAATGACTGAAGGCCAGTTTAACTTTTTGAGTTCTGGTAACTTAAGGCAAATAAAGGAGGTGAGTCAAAGGGTGGAGATGCAGTTGCCATGCACGTACACCGGGTCTTCCCTTCCATTGCTATTCTATCAGGATGACTGCAACATGAACACTTAGGAAACTTTGTGAAGAAAGACATTAGCATCGGGAAAACCATCATGGCTTAAACACCACCAGTTCTTTGGGAGTTGAGAAGAAGAGTCATGTATGTCCTGGGTAGCTACTCAGTGAATATTTGTTTGTATGAATTCATTGCATCTTCTAGGCTTTTGAACTGCTTTGAGAGTATCCTAAGGACACTGGGAGCAACAATCAGATTTGGTACAAAGGAAAGTTCCCAAGAACTGGAGGGAGTTGAAGTACAAGACACAGTGAGTCTCTGTCTTCTATCCTGCCCTTTACTGAACATGGTTTCTTCCTGTTTTCTTTAGCTGGCCTTCCGCTATTCAAACACACACTGACTCATGAAGCTTTGCTTTAATCTTTTCTCATCTGTGTTGCTTTTCTCCCACTAGTTGATCTCTTTTATTACTAGTGAGGTAATTATTGAAATGAATGTGCTTTATCAAGTTCTGTAGTTTCTTTGGGTTTGACACCCCAAAGGGTGTCTTCTAACCAGTTTGCCATCTTGGCTAGCCCTTCCATATCATTCCTCAGAATACCTTTATTCTTCACTGTGGTAGTTTTTCTTGTTATTTTTAATTCTTATTTTTATTTTTACACTTTTTGGAGGGGGAGGTCATAAGGGTGGGGGATGACATGGAAGAACTAGCAAGTGAGTGTGATTGGGCTGCATGATGTGAACTTTTCAGAGAATCAATAAAAATGTTATGTTGAAAAAAATGGCCCCCATAGGCTCATGTATTTGAATACTTGGTCCCCAATTGGTGGAACTGTTTGGGAAGGATTAGGAAGCATGTTCTTGCTGGAGGAGGTTGTCACTGGGGGTAACATTTGAGGTTTAAAATCCCATGCTACTCCCAGTTAACTCTCTGTCACCCAATTGTGAGTGGAGATGTGAGCTCTCAGCTACTACTTTGGTGCCATGCCTGTCTTCCTGCTGCCATGCTTTTTGCTGTGATAGTCACGGACTTCAATCCTCTGAGACTGTAAGTCCTAAAGCAACTTTTCATTCTGTGAGTTGCTCATGGTGTCTCTTCACAGCAATAGGAAAGCAACTAAAACAGAAGTTGCTAACAGGGAGTAGGCTATTGCTTGTGGCCGGCCTGACCATGCTGTTTTGGGGAGGAACATGGAAGACTTTGGGACTTTGGATTAGGAAAGAGGTTAAACACTCTAAGCATGGTTTAGTGGGTCATCCTAGTTGGAGCTTGCAAGACAAAAGTGCTGAAAGCAATGAGGCCTATGAAGGCCCATCTCAAGGGGGTTCAGTGGGTAACAATATTAGCAACCAGATCCATTATTCTGATATTCTGGCAAAGAAAGCGCCTGCCTTTTGTCATGTCCTAAGAATCTTCCTGAAGCTAATTTTAAAAGCCAGCCCCAAATAAATGCTTTCCTTTATAAGAGTTGACATGGTCATGGCATTTCTTCACAACAATAGAAACCCTAACTAAGACACCAAATATGTGTATAAAGCCACATTCAAAATGGAGAAGCTGCAACCAAACACCGTGTGAGAACAGAAGAAAACCTAAAATGTGTGTGTGCACACTTGTGTGTGTTTGTGTGTGTGCACTCACATTTGTCCATGCATGCACAACATTTTGGAAATTAGAGGTGGGTACTGGATGCCCTGCTTTATCACTCTCCACCTTATTCCCTTGAGACAGGGTCTCTTACTGAACTTGGAACTCACTATATTCAAGTTAGATTAATTGGTCAGTGAGCTCCATCAATATTGTCCCCACTCCTCTCAAGCCAGTGTTGAGATGACAGACATTTATGGTCATGAATGGCTTTTGACATTGGAGCTAGGGATTCTAACTCACTTCCTCGTATTTATATAAAGTACATGTTTACCCACCAAGGGATCTTCTTAGTCTTAGACGCAAACTTTGAAACTGCAAATGCATTTCATCCAAAGAGTTCTTATATTTGAATAAAATTTACAGACCAAAAATTAAGATAATTTTGGACCCAAGCCATATATGTTGCAAACAGTCCCTTCTGTCCTTTCAACCTTCAGTAGGAGATGGTCTTTTGGTGTCCTTTAAAGTTAAAAAATGAAGAAAGAGGACAGCTATACTTAAGAGGCAAGAATGCCAAGTTAAAAATCTTGGTTTAAGGAGTTTTGTCATATCCTAGCTCAGCCACTATTGTGGACTGAATATGGAATGTTCTTTGAGCTCGTAGGTTTTAACTCTTGGTTTCCTGTAATTGTCATGAAAGCTGTAGAATCTTTAGGAGGTGGAGCTTTACTGGAAGGAGTCAGGCAATGGGGGCATGACTTAAGGTTTTATAATCTGCCCTACATCCTGTGTATTTTCTGTTCCAGACTGTAGACACAATGTGACCACCCTCCTCATGATTCTGCAGTGGTGCATTCCCTGTCAAGATGGACAGTTGTGGGGTCTTGCCCTACCGGG
Source organism: Peromyscus maniculatus bairdii (assembly GCF_049852395.1). Taxonomy (NCBI): domain Eukaryota; kingdom Metazoa; phylum Chordata; class Mammalia; order Rodentia; family Cricetidae; genus Peromyscus; species Peromyscus maniculatus. Next base: position 22,618,153 of record NC_134854.1, on the reverse strand, counting down.
AACTTAGGTCACCTCTGAAGAGGTGGCCTGGAACCAAAGAAAGGTAAGTGCGCCGCTCACCCATTTCACAGCCTTCCTCTTACCCAGAGTCAATCAGACACAGCGAGGAGTCAAGTCAAGCAAGAACTCATTTATTGTTAGGCAGTAAGCATCTTTTATAGCAAAAACCTCAGAACCCTAGGAGGGGGTGGAAGGAACCAACCAATCATTTTAAAGGTCACCCTATATTCATTTCCTTGTTTACAAGTTGCCTTTGCACTGACATTGTCTCCTGATCTTTGTATCTTGTCTCAGCTTAAACAACTTGGGCTAACTTCCTCTCAGCACCATCTTGTAGCTTATGTCATCCTGTATGCCCCACAGATCCCCCCTTTTTGTTTTTAAACAAGCCCACCTTATTTTAAGGTTCAAGCTCAGGGCACTTCTTTACAAAGTTTACCTGTTTGGCACCCCCCTTTTTAAGTCAAACCCAACATTTATTGAAAACACAGAAAAGCAGTTAGCAGATCAGCACTACTGTTTCTGAGGGATTTAGTTACGAAGCAAACACAAAAATTTTAGGGGATTTCTCTAAAAGTCTCTTTTTACTAATGTCGTGGGCAGGAGAAAAGGCTTTTACTATCTGAAGTACTGACATGAACATCTACAGAGAGAAGAGTTAAGAAACCCATTAAAGGAACAAAGAGAGGGTTATCCTTCCTTCCCCTTCCCCCCAAAGACAGCTGATAATTTCCAAAAGGAGGCTGTTCCAGTCACATTTAGAAATTACTAGAATCAATCCATCTTTGAGTCCAGTCCCATGGAGAATTGTCAGCCCCACACCTCTGGAGAAGGTGGATGCTGAGTTGTCCTCATTGTACATGGTTACCAGGAAGGACACAGTGACCTTCTCTTCGCTGGCACCAGTGTCCATTATGCACTATTATGCACTCAGTCTCCAGCACATACTTCTCCTGAAGCTCCTGATCAGGGGCCCAGTGAGTGCTCACCTCCAAGCTGTCTGGGTTGCAACGGAAGGGCAGACTCTCACCTTTCAAGAGCCCAGAGGTCCTGGGATTTGAGGGAGCTGCATGCTGGGAAGGAGTCATTGATGAAGGAGAAGCACATATGGGCACAGCCTGACTAATGACATTTGTCCTCCAGCTGGGTTGTGGACCCCAGGAAGACCTGAAGGAAGATGGTGAGCAAGGGGAAGCCACCATTGTGAATGTTGATCTGTTCCCAGGAACTGTGGTCTCTGATTGAAGTAGAAGCCAGTGTCCTCATGGATGTAGATCCAATCATTCTCATGCAGCCATGTGCGAAAGGTGCTAGAGAGAGATGCTGGCCCAGGTGAAAGCTGGGGACTTCTTCAGGGGCATCCTGTAGAGCATGGGCATAGAGCAGAGGTGTGCCAGCTGGCTGGTCCACATACAGCATCTATCAGTAAGCATCCCTTGAGAAGTCGATGTCCAGCAGGGCTTCGCCCAGCAGTGGAAGCAGCAAAGACAGCTTTAGCCCCAGCCCCAGGGTACCAGAAGTCACTTTCACCATCAGCTGTGCATGCACGGGCTGCAGTGGAAGAGTGGGTGGGTCTCAGAGGTGGGATGTGGCCACACCAAAGGCCATCTCCATTTAGTCATCATTGTCCCCAGGCTCCAAAGACATTGAGGAGCTTGCAGTGGGGCTCTGGGAAGTGGTAGCAGTTGCTGGAGGCAGGCGGTAGAGCTCTCCTGGGGCAGGTGTCAGAGGCTGCTGCAGGGAAGAGCGGGAGGCTGAAAGACATGGGGGCAGCAGTGGGTATGGGGATGAGAGCTCTGGGGAGAGAAGGCCATCCATGGAGCCCACTGTGTCCTCACACTGGGTGCCAGGCTTAGAGGACTTGGGAGAACTGAAGTCCTTTATGAAAGGGGAGTCCAATCCCCAATGTCCCAGGATCCTCTGACCAGGTCCATTGCCAGTATTGATCATTGCCCAGGTCACCCTCTGAGGTTGGTGTGTGTCCCTCTGAGGCGCAGGTGGAGCCAGGAAGAGCAGGACGACCATCAGCTGGAGTCAGGATAGCACACACTTGCAGTTAGTGCAGTCAGGATCACTCTCATCGGGAGGGTTCAGCTTCTGCAGTTTGTGCTGCCGAATCTCACGGACAAGTGTGAAGAAGGCCTCCTCCACACCCTGCCGGGTCTTGGCTGATGTTTCAATGTAGGGGATGCCATAGCTGTGGGCAAGGTCCTGGGCCTGCTGAGACTCAATAGTACGAGCAGCCAGGTCACACTTGTTCCCCACCAGCACCATTGGCACATCATCTGAGTCCTTTATTCGCTTGATCTGCTCTCTGTACTGATGGATGTCTTCAAAGGACTTGGCGTTGTTGATGGCAAACACACAGAGGAAACCCTCCCCTGTGTGCATGCATTGGTCCCGCAGAGTAGCACATTCCTCCCAACCTGCTGTGTCTAAGATGTCCAGCAGACATGTCTCCCCATCAATGACCACCTGTTTCCGATAGAAGTCCTCTATGGTGGGAACATACTCATCCACAAAATAGTTCTGGATCAGCTGGGTGGTCAGGGCACTCTTTCCCACGCCTCCAGTACCCACAACCACAAGCCTGTATTCTGTCATCGATTCTATAGGGATTGTCACTCCAGGAGCTCCTACCCCACAAGGGGCACGAAGGAGTGGCTGGGGAGCAGAAGGCCCTGATGCAGGTGTCCTTGTAGCCCCGAGGCCAGAGCGTGATGGCTGTGGGGTGCAGAGCAACTGAATGTGGGCTCTAATTCCCCCTTTTGTTCTATTGAAACAAAAATATATTTAAGTTTAACATCTATCTGTCAGAGGATATTTGGCTCTAGGCCTCTGGGGTTAACTCTCTGCATTTATAAAGGGGGGTACCTTTAGGAAGGGCTGACATGCCTTGCAGGCATGGACTATCTTTTAAGGTCAATATCCTAAATCATGATGCCAGCTCATCAGCTCGGTGGTTTCCCTCGGACAGAAATCCTGGGAGCCCAGAATGCCCTCTCATATGCTGCCCCCAGGGTTGCAAGGCTGAGGGCCAGAATCCCTTGGGGTGCAGGGCTTGGGCGCAGAGACTTACTTTTGCTTTAACCTCTACTGTATATATCTCTGCGCATCTCTCATGCTCCTCACCTAATTTGGCCCAATTATTTTTTTCTTTACTCTCAGAACCTTCCCTGTCCTTTTTGGCCCCCTGGGGCCCCCTGTTTTTAGTTTTTCCTTGTCTAACCCTTGGGGAGAATCATTCTCCCTTTTTGACTCCTGAGAAGGGGTGGCAGAGAATCCAGGTGAAAAGCCACCTTAAGAGCTGTGATAGTAGGGTAGAAGCCCAGGGGTGGCACTATGGTGCCTGTCCTGGACCTTGCTCTGTAGACCAGGCTGGCCTCGAACTCACAGAGATTTGCCTGGCTCTGCCTCCCAACTGCTGGGATTAAAGGCATACACTCCCACCACCCAGCGAGCCCTCTAGACTTAAGCATATAACACAGAGCCTTGGGGGCTGGCTTATCACTTGAAGAAGTAGCATTACCCATATTGAGGGGTTCACTTACCTTGGAAGACCACCTGGCCTCTGCCGATCCTACTTTTAAGTCTGATATAAAAGGCCAGGCATGGGGTCTTGACCTCCCAGGAACTTGGGTCATCTCTGAAGAAGTGGCCTGGAACCAAGGAAAGGTAAGTGTGCTGCTCTCCCGTTCCTCAGCCTTCCTCTTACCGGAGACAGTCAGATGAAGCGGACAAAGCAAGAACTCATTTATTGTTAGGCAGTAAGCCTCTTTTATAGCAAAAACCTCAGAACCCTAGGAGTGGGTGGAAGGAACCAACCAATCATTTTAAAGGTTACCCTATACTCATTTCCTTGTTTACAAGTTGTTTTTGCACTGACATCATCTCCTGATCTTTGTATCTTGTCTCAGCTTAAACAACCTGAGATAACTTCCTCTAAGCACCATCTTTGGAGCTCATGTACGCTCCACAGACAATATCCCTTTTTTTAAAATAGAAATTATAACATTTTCAATGTATTCTTTGAGATTCTCATATTTAGATCATATCCACACCCTCCCCGTCCAACTCCTCCAGTCTCCAAACACACAACTCTCCCAACTTTGTGTCCTTTTTTAAATCATTAAATCCAATGACTGTATTCATTATTAAACTATTAGCCAGAGTGATCCTTCCTCCCTAAGGTTGCTCTTATCAGGCATTTGACTACAGTATCAAGGAAAGTAACTAGTATAACCACTAACTGTGATGTGTGGACAAGTTCTTCAACTTTCCTTTAAGCAGTGTTCTCATCAATAAAATGGGAATAAAGAGTGGACCAGTTGTTATAAAATGTAGAAGAGCTAGTGGTTATTGGTCTGTTTTATAAAGTTCAATGTTTCCTTGAATTATGTTTATCTTCTCTGTGTCTACATACATTATCTCTTTAAGACCTAGCTGTCCATGATAGTACACAGAGGTCACAGTGTTTTGGCACAGGGATAAGTCATGTCTAGCAAAATTCTTGCTGCATGCACATAGACTAACTACCCCCTTGGCTCCATAAATATTTTTGGACTTTGTAGCTGAGTCTGTGCCTAGGAGTGTGGCACACATGTGAGAGGTCTATGTATTAGCTTTGGTTAGCCTGACTAGCAGGATTGAATTGAGACATAGTGGTCTATTTGTGACTTTTTTTTTTTTTAAATAAAAGACATTTCAACTAGCTTTATTGAATTTCTATTGAACACTTAACTAACAGTCTGAGATTTGGAGGCAAATTTTCCTAATTAAAAGATAATAGATCATTTCAGCAATGGAGACTGCAGTGACATTAGGTGGCATCACTGGTCAATAGGGAAAAAAGGATGGCTCAGTTTGAGTTTCAGTGGAAGGGTTTCTGGGAAAGGTAGATAGAATGTATTGAATTTCTTTAAGTGGAAAATAGGCATTGATCAGGACCACAAGGGACTGGCTGGCCAACATTTAAAATAAAATCTGAAATCCTCAAAGACATTGTTACTCTAAGTGAAGGAAGATATAACATTAGAAAGGTTTTCAGATAAAACTTTGCTATAGTTTCAACGGTGCTTTTATTCAACACTTCATGTGATTATTTGGAGATATTGAAAGGAAATTAACTCCATATTGCAAACAAAAAATATTTTTAAAGTTCTTAGCTTAAAAATGTGGGGTTGGAGAGATGGTCAGTGGTTAAGAGCACTGGCTGCTCTTCCAGAGTTACCGAGTTCAATTCCCAGCATCCACATGGACATTCACAATCTAATGCCCTCTTCTGGTCTGCCGGCATACATGCTGATAAAGCACCTCTATACACTAGTAAATAAATAAATAAATAAATTTCAAAATCTTTAAAAAAAGAAAATGCTTCCTAACTTACAATCTGATGCCCTCTTCTGGTCTGCCAGCATACATGCAGATAAAGTACCTCTATACATTAGTAAATAAACAAACAAATAAATAAATAAATTTCAGAATTTAAAAAAAGAAAATGCTTCCTAACTCCCTTTGCCATTGCAATAACATTATTATTTTTTCTTTATGTTTCCATGTCATTTCCCCATGCTTCACACTTGTTATCAATCTATTACATCACTTTTACCTAAACCTGAGGTAGGAGTATGACTACTAGTTTTTTCTTTCAATAGAACAAATCCAGTTTTTCTTTATTTGCTTGATTACTTTTCAAATGTGGTATTTGATCTCTACTTTTTATGAACCACCTCATTAAACCCTAAGGTGTTAAGTCACATGACAAGTAGTGAGCCATAGTATACTTACGGAAGGACTGAAGTTTTTCCATGTTATCTAGGGAATGAGTCCTAGATAAAACATGGTGCAGATGTTGTTCTGAGAACATTCCTGGTGCTTGGAACTCTTTGATGCTACTTGGAAGGAGACCTCACATTTGGCCACCACCATCTCCAACAATACATACCATTTTATTGTCCCGCCCTCAGAATATCAGTGGTTAAGTTTTCACCCAGAAGGTTTTGATTTGTACCCATGACACAGAAAATAAGCAGTCATCACTATTAGTAAATGTTAGACTTATGGTACGATGGGACATATATGAAACATCTGTACCAATGAGTAATGAATGAGGTGTTGCTTCATGGTGGTAAACATTTTATCATATCTTTTCTAATGCCTCACCTCCCTCGGGATTATAGTATCCAGTTGTACACAAAGGCCCATTTTGAGCAATTTTATATTAGAAAATCTAAAGAGATGTGCAGCTACCTCTGCATAAGTCACCCTCTTGAAGAATTACATTGATGGTGTGGGAAATTATTTTTTGTTCTTCAAAATCTCAAGGGTGTAACAATCTGTTATTTCTGCTCTCTGGAACATACAGGGAAAGATGCATCTCTGTGTATCCCTTCTCAAAAAATTATCAGGTATCAGGAGGCAGCAATTTAGGGTGTTACATCTACAAATCACTCTTGTTCCCCTTTATTAGTTTAGTAGTTCTCATTTAATCCTCAGGTTTTCTATTTCATGCTTTCTGGATCTGAAAAATCTTTCTAATAGTGACCTTTATGCACCCTAGTGATATTTAATTGGTTACCTTTTATTAAGTCTTAGTCTTTCTTCCAAATTATATTAGAAACTTGTAATTATAACAATTCTAATGACCTGAGGTGATGCTGGACAGATCAAGCCTGGTTCTAGAATAATGAAAACTAATACACAACAAAATGATTGTGTACTTCCCTATCCTGGATTTCTTTGCTATAATCCCCATATGTATCTAATAGCAGACTGACAGTTATGGATGATTTCATATTACCAAGAGTATGAGGGCTGTGTCACTAGGTTACATAAGGATTGTGTGATACATGTCAATCATTTCACCTATGCTTTCAGATCTTTCTCCCTCCCACATGACTGACAAGGTGGGCTGTTGGTAGTTTATGGCTGACATGAAGAAAGCATGGAATGAGCAGAGACAAGATGAATGAATGAAAGATGAAAATATATTTCTCTAGAAAAGTAAGCAAACACACATCCTGGCCTTTTTAATATGCTCTATATTAATTTATACATGTACATAGCAGAAGCGTTTCACACAATTTAGGTATTACATGCAATGCTATGATAAGCTAGTTTGATTTCATCAGCTCCTACTACATCAGCACAATAACATCTCAAATATTATCACATTTGTACTAGAGCTGCCTGAAATACACTGTTTTTGATGTTTGTAAACAAATAGGAACATCACTATGTAACACTGTGATTGGAACAAAACACCTTCGTTTCAATTCTTCCCTTACATTTTGTAAAGGAAACATACTTTCAGTATCCAAAGTCCATGGTCACTTGGACAATACAGTTTTCTGTGGGTGCACTAACTATGTAACCAGAACCAGTTATTTTTTGCCTTTATACAACTAAATCCCTTCTGAAAGGCAGTGATATTTCATAGATGGGCCCCGATTTGGAGGATTTCCATGAAACTCCTCATTTAGCATATAAATTAAATAATGATAACTCTGCTGTTACAGATTCAGAAATCAGTAATGATATTGGTTTATTCATGGATCTTTGAAGATCTTATACTGGGGAGTAAAGAGAGATGTGGAAATATAAATACTGGGTTTTGATGAGAAGCTCGTTTGTATTTTAAGATGAATTAATATATGGTGAAACGAAGTCTCTGTGTTGTATTTTTTCCCCTCTTTTGCTAATAGCAGCAAACAAGAGGTCAACTAGAAACCGATTTGTAATTAGCCGCACTGAGTCTTCCTGGAAAACACAGAGACCTTGTTAAGCTTTGAAGCTGGGTGGTAGGAAGTTAATGGACTTGTATGGAGTCTTTTAATTACCAGCCGTAAACAAATCTATCTCTCACTGCTAGATAGCACCCGAGGGCAAGAGGTAATCTGCTTTAGAAACCTTGGAGTGATTTGCTTTATAAATCTTGTGGTTTAGGAAAGTGGAAAACTCTTTAAAGAGTGTTCTCTTTCACAGAGAATTACATTTTTGGCAGTGTTGTGAAAAATTTGGTGATAGATTCTTGTTGACCTCCCAATTTATAAATGCCAGTGACTAAAGCACATTCAACATTAAGATCAATTCCTTACAGCATTTGGGTCTTCCTGGTGGACAGGATTATCCAAACGCAATCTGAGTATGGTACTGTTCCAGCAAATTTACTGTAAATGTTTTCCTGCCCAGTGCCCAGATTGACTCCTATAATCTTATCCGTTTGTATGTTTAAAAGCCACACCATCTTCTGGAGGTCATATTATTTGTGCAGTTTAATTGTATGGATGGTAAAACATGTAATAGGGAATTGGTTGAAATAAAAAAATTAAAAGTCAGACCCATAGCCAAATACAGAAATAGTCCAATTCAAACTCCAGTGCTAAAATCAAAAATATTGAGAGTGATTTTGATTTCTCAAAGGTACAAATGGCTCAATATTAACAAGGAGCACCCTGTATCTGAACTAGGACAATTTAGTGGCATTTTTGGATACCTTGCCTTCTTTCTATGACACTGTCATCTCAATCCTAGATGAATGATGGAGTTCACAAGTTGCAGTGGGGGACTCTATTCCTAGACTGTCTCCCAAAGCAATAGTACCAAGAATAACTTTCTTCAAAATCACTATGGACAAATTCACTTAATAATTCTTCACGAATGAATGCTGAGCTCCTGGGAGGGTGGGGATCACTTGAAATACATGGTCTATCTTTCCCCAGGGAAATGAAGGCTCAGCGGTTCACAATGCGTGGGGTAGCTTCACGTTCAAGCAGATGTGTCTTCCGGGACGGCGGATGGATCTTGCTGGATGACGTTCATGGGGATCATTTCGGTACTCTCTTCACCTTGATTGTTGTTGATGGGAGGATTCCTTGGTTCCTGATGGCAGATGTAAATGGGGAGATCACCTTGCTCGACAAACGCCGCTGGGCGAGGAGCCGCAACTACGCGGTTGCGGTTGCGGTTGGTAGTACGGCGGCGGCGGCGCCTCCCCCAGCGCTGTCTCCACTGGATCTTGAGCTTGGCCCACTGGCGCTTCAGGGCAACTTGCACCTTGAAGAGCAAAGGGAGACTGGTGTCAATAACTGTCAGCTTATATACTCGACTCCTGGGGCTTATCAGAGTCTAGAAGAGGCTAAATTGTAGATCTGCTCTAAGAACTGAGTTTATACCGTGCTTATGAAATATACCACCCTGGAATAACAATATGCCAATCGAAGAAGTGAGTTACTTGTCTGGGTAACAACGGGCAAGCTATTTGCCATTTTTGAGCAAAGCTTTCTGTCTTGGCTCTCACAGCCTGTGAAGGAAGGTTGATTTGTTTCATAATGTAGCAGACATGTCTCATTAGAGGGAAAGAGTTAGGAAAATTTTTACTTGCTGCCATTCATGCTAAGACATGATTTTATCCAAATCTGAACTCATGGATCATGAAAATATATCCATAAATGGCAACATAGTCCTAAATTTTATGATAATGGACCCATGTTGTGGATTTACCCTTACCAAACGAGGCTCCAAGTGAGGTGTTGCAGATAAAAATCTGACTAAGGCAGCCAAAACCTTTTAAGAATGAGACTTCAGTCTCTTTCAGTAGAAAAACAGTCAGAATAATTTGGCAATCTGATCATTTGAAATAGTGAACTTTTCAAACAAACTATGGATATATGTTTTTTGGGTGTAGCATTTTAGATTCAATTATATATTAAACAGATAAAGAAGCAAGATCTTGAAGTGCTAAAGGCTGCAGTGAGCCATGCAGCTGCATTTTGCCTTGATAAAAGTCATACAGGGACAAGGGATGGTGTAAAGCATTTAGTTACCACTTACTGACTGATTGCCATAGGCCACATTATAATCACTTGATTTGCATTAATTTATTTAATCCTCACAACAGTCTCCTTGTAAGGACAGCACTGTTGTGTTCACTTACAGATGGGAGGTCTGAGACTACGGCATGTGTGCACAGTCAGGGAGCTGCAGTGTGGCAGAACTTGAGTTCCATGTGAAGCCTGCCTTTATTTGGATTATAGATAAGCCCTTTGATGTCAGGGTTATAGTCTAGGAACCATCGATGTACTCTTGAGAAACTAGGAAAGGCTCCAGTTCGGTATCTTTGGAGATGCAGTGTTTGTAGATAAAGGAAACCGATAGTTTCCATGGATTCAGCATCTCTTAAAACTGAAGTTGTCCTTACGGTTAAACCTTACTTAGAGTTGCAGAGGTATACATTTCTGATAGTTACAAATAGTGTTAGTCAGGATAGGCGTCCCACAGAAAGCACACCTTGCTTTTGCCTCACCTGTCTTTTTCCAATCTCCACCAGAGTATCCACATATACTGAATACCCAGTCCAACGTGAGGCTAACGGGTGTGAAGTCAATTTATTACAGGAAGTTAGCAATCTACTCTAATTGCATCCCAAATTTATGAGCCATCCTTTTGTGTGGTGATGGCAATCTGCTTCCATTTATAAAGTATATATTTAGAAACAGGCCCTCAGCAGCATGCAAAAGATACTGCAATGGTTATAGTCTAAGAAGGGTGATTATCTCTGACAGTAGGAGGTGGATACAATACATGGAGTAGATGCTGCTTTGATGAATAAGGGCATTAAATCTGTGACCTTGAGAACAAAACAAAACAAACCAACCCAGAGACTTTTTTTTTCTTCTGGAAAGCAGAAGAAATGTTCAGAGAGGTCAAGGGGTAAGTATAACACACAACATTCTGGATTATATAGGTTTATTGCTCATTTTGAAAAAGCAAGAAACACAAATAACTTTAATTTCCCCCTTGATTTTTATCAATATATTTATTTTGAATTTATTGTTGAATTTGAAGTATGAAAGCTTGGTCTGATGGTCTAAAGATACAGTTGTTCTCGCTGGCTCTATTGTATAGTATGAAGTCATGGAAGGCTGGTGTATTTAGGTCTTGGTTCCCATACTTGTGGAGACAAACATGATACTAATATCTTCTTGGTTAGGTTTGAATGCTTTGGGGCATATCTCTTTTCCCGTTAAGCTTATCATAGGCACCTGTAGTTATGTACTGATGCATGTAAGGTGGGGCTTTCCTCCCATAATGGGAAGAGTTAAGTCCTCCTCTCCATTTGTCACTCTGACACCCCAGTCTAACATACCTGATGCTCTTAGTCTATCCATGGACCCTCTACATAAGGCTTTATTTTCATGATGGCAATCACTGACAGCAACATGTTGATAATTAATCAGAATTAAAATTCCAACTTGCATCATTGCATTGCTCACCTATTAGTCCCTTGGATCTTTGCTGAAACTCAATACCCAGCCAGGCAAAGACTCATGACATACCTATCTCGCACGTAGCTGGAAATAACTTCCTATGAGTGTGAGTGCCTTGCTTGAGTTCAATGACAGAATGGGAAATAGATGCAGAATGTCCAGCTGAGAGCCAGATGCCTGATATCCATGGGGCTGTGATAATACGTTTGGCATAGCATACCATTTTCGTATTATTAGAAATGTCATGCCTCTAGCTGCATGATCTTAATGAAAACAGAAATGTTTCAAAAAACAGAGAAAACATATGCAATAAACTCCAGATATTTCAACTGTTAAGAATACCCCTTGGGTTCACTTTCTATGTCTGAGACTCCCAGTGACATTGTAGTTATGACACAATAAATATTGTAGCATTTTTACAAATTCATGCAAACCTCTGGTGCTTTACAAGGCTTAGCCATTCTGAGTCTTATTTTTCTATTAGCCCTATTTTGACATTGTTTTATATGAAAGAGTTTATTTTGTGTACTAAAAACACACTCAAAATGCAAGAGTCTACATTTGCAGAGTTTTCTCACTGGTGCAGTATTCTACATGGGATGATAATAAGCCCTATTCATTTTGTAGTTTTTACTGTTAAAGAATAAAAGGAAGGCTAGAAATTACTCTGTCAGCTAACAACTAAAGGATATCTCCTTTTTATCCCAGGCTAGTTTTACCTTAGCAATCATGAGTACACAGATGCATTTTGTTGAATGGAGGAATACGTTTTTGGATGAAAGAATAAGATGTACCAGTTGGAAAGGAAATAATAAAATTCTTTCTAAGTTGGATTTGGAGATGGGCATCAGGTAACAAAGCAGGCAAGTATTTTAGATACTCACTGAATACTATCTAAAGAAATAATAAAGCAGGTATAAGGTATCAATTGTTAAAGATTAGAAAATGTTCCTCAATACTAACAGGATAGTATATGGTCCTATCTTAACAAACTATTGAATAGAATTATTTTTAGTAGGAATTAATTTACAATGATAAGAATACCTGTGTATTAAAATCATGTGGTCTTGAGAAAGCAGAGTATATTTTCTAAGGAAGCATTGCATATATAGATAATTTATTGCAATTTAGTTGATTTAATTGAGAGTCAGAAAGTTTGGACTATGGTTCTGGCTGTCACAGCTGTATTTGTGACACTGGGTGAGTGACACCATTTCCCTGGAGCTTACTTAGACTTATCACCTAAAACTTGAGGGAAACTTTCAAGTTGTATTCCTTGAGATCATGGAGGGTCACTGGAAGAACCGCTGGGGCTTCAGCAGCTCTCCTTTCACATTTTATAACTAAGCTCTCAGGAAAGCTTTTGTTAGAGGACAATGGACTCTGGTTGAAACTACCTGAGTAGCCTGGTTGTGTAAGTTTCTGCAGAATGCTGAACCAGATATTCAGATTATTTATGTAAGTCTTTATGTCAGCAATCGCTGTCATTTTTGAGAATCCTCTTTTAGTCTTAACTTCAGGGTAATTTTTCAAAATATTTGAATACATGGTCTTACAGTGGCATAATCAACTAGAAAATAGGCAGAACACTGACTGTTGTGGCCTGGGTGTGGGTTTCCAAAAAGAATATGTATATGACTTCTTAAGTCTGTGGGAACCCAAAATAGTTTTTGCTAATTCTGCTGAGCATGCTGACCTGCTCCTATGCAACCCAAGGAAGTGTGAACTTAGCATGCTCTTTGGGTCCTATGTGTAATTGCACCACACATTCATAGGTGAGATTCAGCCTGAGGTAGCGTGCGTGCGCCCCACCCCCCAAAACCCACTATCCCATTACTCACAAACCCCTATGAGATCATGCAGAAGTGAGATCTGAAGAAATTGCACTGTTGTCCTTCCAAACTGCAAAATGTTGGCTTTATATAAATTAGTGATAGTATTACGTGAAATGCATGCTTACCTCATGGTTGCAGAAGCAGTAGATAGTCGCAACAAAGAATCCCTAAAAAGAAAAGAAAAAAATACATTTGAAGTTACTCATGTTTGCATGATGTCATTTCATAAAATCAACACACATAGTCTAGGGAGGAATATTCCACTATTTCAACAGCATGTCATTGTTTGATAAAACAGAAATTCAGGAAAAAGAATGACCTACTTCTCTTCAGTGCTATGCCACAAAAATATTTCCATTAGAAGTCTATTTTCTGCTCAGTGGTAGAGCATTTACCTACCACATAGGAAACCAGGGACAAATCTTCAGCACCAAAAGTTTAAAAATCATTCTATCAGTAGAGAAATATGTTTCTTGTAAAGATTCAGCAACTAGAAGGGTTCTAGTGAATATGCTTATGTATTGCTCCATTTAACATGGAGATTTTTGGTGAACATGCTGGCTATGGTAGATTTGAAAAGTCTTTGTACTTTATAAAGTTAGAGGCTGTGATCATCAGAGAAATCTTTTGAAAGTCTGAGTATGAAGCTGTGGACTGTGAATTAGTGCAGGAATATCCAAAGTATGTCTTTCAGAAACCCAAACTCAGTTGCCTTTGGAGCTTTGCCTAATCTTTGTATGATGCCTTGTGCTGATTTTTTCACTATGATCCCAATACCTTAGCTTATTAGAGAAACTCACGGCATCTATTTTTACCCTAATTGACTTTGGCCTTCTCCTCACATTACGCCTTGACAGTTGGAAAAAAATGCAGTGGATTTGAAATTTATAATTGAGAAGGAAAAATTCTGGTCTAGGATCCTGTGTTAGAACCTCTCTCTGAGAACCTCTTTATGCCCAGATAGACTCTCACAATACCTAGAAGTTGCCTTTATTAGAGTTTTTGACCTGGACCAAAGCTCTGGCGTGAGTGGAAGAAAGGAATCCATTCTCTTCTCTAGTGTGGTTAACTATGCAGCCCACTCGGGTAACTCTGTGCTCTCCTACATGAGAAACCTGAGAAACCCAGGGACAGTGTCCCCATACAGCCCCCAAACTCTCATGGATAGATTCTGACAATGAAAGGTCAAAGGAGCAGGAGGCATGGGCAGCTCTGTATAAATGCGTTCCTCTCATCACTCCAGAGAAAGAAATGCTCAGCACCTACATATTATGCAATCAGTTGCCTGAGTGGGACCAGTAAAAGGCCCTGAGTAGCAATAAAGTGGAAACAAACTCCTTATACAACCTCACTTCCTTCAAAAATTCTGGTTGGGCCTGCTGAGTTGAAGGCTATGAGTTTTAAAATCATAAACTTACAAAGAAGATTATGGGTTTTAATCAGATGGACTTACCAGGAGAACAAGACACCAAGTAAACTTGTAGTTGCTTTTCTTACCTGGAAATGAATCAGAGTGTGCATGACATAATCATAGATCATCCCAAACACCTTGTGGGAAGGCCTCCAGGGAAACACGACAAACTGGGCGCCCAGCAGGGGCACAAGGACCATGGTAGCCTTCACAGCCTTCAGGTACATGTAGGTTTCTGGCTCATGAGTTTGCCTCATCTTGTTCACAAGCACTCGGACGATATTGAGCAGAAAGAAGAAATTGACCTGCAAGATTCATATGAGCAAATAATCCGTTACTGTTGTGTGAAATATGCTACATGTCAGATCAATGAGTAGAGAACTTTTCAAATCCAAGAAGTTGGCATCTTTGAACCACAGACTTTCTGGCTCTGAAGCTTAGTTTTGAAAATAAAGCCTTAAGATAAATTAATTGTAAGTGCTTAGAAATGGCCATTGTGCAAAACATGTAAGACAAGAACAAGACTTTTGATGGTAGTTGAATTCTATGGACCTGGGTCCTCAACTGAATAAGAGGAACAAAAGGAGATGAGCACCAGCACTCAGCCTTCTCTGTCTGTTGTCTGTAGACAAGACGATACTTTCATACTCTGTCATGAATTCTCTGTCATGATAGTCTGTCTCCCCTCAAACCAGGAGCCAAATAATCTCTTTCTTAAGTTGCTTTTGTCATAGTAAACAAGGGAAGTTGCTAATACAACTGGAGAGACTGAGAAGCAGCCTGGATGGCAATCCAAGTTGCTCACTCACTAACGGATGCCTCCTTAGTGGAAGAACAGAATGTGGGCATGAGGATTGGAATCTGTTGTTACTTTTCTTACTATAAGAGAAAAAGAAAACATTGTCTTAGAGATTAAAATGCTATATTGCCTCTCTCCTATGTATGCAAATGAGCTTCTCCACATATAAGGAAAAAGACACTTTTTGAAGAATATAATTGGTTCCTATGTGATAGAATGCTATTAAATGAGCTTTATTTTGTAGTTACAGTACATGTGCCACATAGAAATATATTCACAAAGCTGAGCAATGACACCGATACCAATATATTAAAAAATCAATTCTTACCACCAGAGCCATCATGATAGGTCCATGGATGATGTAAAGCAAGTTGGTATTCACACTCAGCCAGCAGCTGCAAAAAGTGAGGGTATACATCATTACAAATATGCTTTCACTTTGGAATACATTAGCTTAAAAGTCAGTGTGATACTTACTTGTCATTGTAGTAGAGAACACGAGTAACGGCATGGATAATGGTTGGCACAATTGGGAACCCTAAAATTGGGAAAAGTACAAATCAAACTTGGATCCCATGCCATGGCTTAACCGCAATTGCATGGATACTGGTAGCAATTTTGTAAAGATGGTGGCAGACTGAGAGTGCCTATCAAGACATTCCCCTGATATGTTGATATACAAATTATTGCATCAAGCCAGGCTTGGGGAGTTTGGCTAAGAGCATCCAGACAATTAAAAGCCTTTTGCCAACTCCCAGCTGTAGTCAGTATCTTGCAACTTGCATTGTGACCCTTCCTAACACTGTTACATTTTTGAAGATGCTTTTGCTGATACTGTGAACTGGGACAAGAAAGTCATTCATTGTGTGAATTAGACTCTCATGTAGTAAGATTCTGGATCACCTTTAAGGGATGTGACTTGGGTCAATGATTTGCTGTGAAAGCCTTCTTTGATATTCCTATGATTTCTTTTGGGTATTTCGTTTTCCTGTTTACTTCATGTACATTGATCCTTTTAAGACAAGTATTTTGGAGAAATCAGTGTATTCCTGTCCTTCTAAGTTCTGGCTGTGGCTTATAGAGGAAATGGAGTATCCTCTTCCTTGACTAAATTGAAGTACTAGTAAAGATAAACAAAACTCCTTTGAGTTTATCTTCACAAAAATTCAGATGCTATCTATTCAGCCAGTCAAATTACATGTTTTTAAAATAATTTTTCTTTCCAAGAATGTATTCTGAAGTTGTAATTTTCCTTTTAAAAAGATTGTCTTTTTACTCGGATGTACCTAGTACATGATAATACCGTTGATTTGATTGAAGCATATGTAGAAAGAGGTTTGTTGTTATAGTCAGGCTAGGAAATACGTCTCAGGAAAGAATTAAGCTGGTATATTTTAAATTTCAGTGAGTGAGATGAAAGAAGAGAAGGTCTCAAACTATTAGGTTTTCACATAAAATCATGTTGGTTTTTAAATGCATAAATGAAATAATTCAATAATACCATTGATTACATATTGGGCTTGAAATAATTTTAACTTGGACTACTTACACAACATATGATTGTGCTATTCACAGCAGCTCTAACAGACTATTTCTTCATTTGAATTCAAAGACTCAGGTATTCTCTGGATTTATTCTGAAGAACACATTTTAGGATAAGACAACAACAACAACAAAAATAGGTATTTAGGAACCTGAGTCTACCTCTCTACTTCACTTGAAGACCAGCATGTTTCTTAGCTAATGGGGTAGACCCTACTTCTAACTCCTGGGGCTTGACACCTCCCTATGACTAGTGTGGAATCGAGAAAGAGCTATCAATCTGTCAATCCTGTCTGTGTCCGGGCCGGGTGAGGTTTCCCGTGTTTTCCTATCTATCCCTGTTCTTCTAGTCCCCAAGACTTGGAACAACCTTTCTATCGAAGACGGTGAAAATAAGAGCGATACTTAGTCCATAGGATTCCTTTTCTAAAAACAAGAAATCCTCCTTGTTCAAAGTGAAAATCCACAGGAAGATTTATCCTTCCTTCAGTTTATAGCAAGGGGAACCAGTAAGGCAAGAAGGACCCTGGAGACATGGCATTGCCTGGATACGAGAGATGATGAACACTAAGTGATGTGATACAGATGAGAAAAAAAGCAGCCAGGGTAGACTCAATCTTTCATTTTTGTGGTGCGGAGAATTTGAGCACCAGATAGTTGTTCACCTGAGGATGGGTTTATTATGCTGCTCACAAATCTCAGAGTTCCATTCCATTTTAGATCCTGGATTTGGAAACATTTTTCACACAGATGGCCTTGATGTCCCCTAAAGATAAGTTCCTAGGAAATAGCAGATGTTCTGCAACCCAACTTTGAAGAGTATTTTCAAATATTGGTTGTGCATTATTTTATTAAAATTGTAAATTCTATAACCTATGTTACTGTTTCAGTATTTTCAAAAGGAAACTATTAACCAATAGAAAGTTTTCTCTGTTCCATTACATCTTTTAACATTCCCAGGAAACACTTTTCTTGAGACGTTATTAGGGTTCCCCTTTACTTGTCTCCCTTCCAAACAAAGACAACTCTGTGTCAGGTTCTAAGCAAAGGCTACTGTTTTAAAAATGTGCCTCTAGAATGGCCTCATATTTATTTGGGGGTAGTTGTATTTGGCATTGCAAGTTTCTTAATGGTAAGGAAAGTGGTGGATTTTAGTTTTTTCTTTACTCATGTGTGTGTGTGTGTGTGTGTGTGTGTGTGTGTGTGTGTGTGTGTTAGCTAAAAGTGGAGCATAGACTTTGACACGTCCCAATAGTTAACTTTTTGTCTTTCTAAATACATATCAATAAGGAGAAAATCCTCCATTTTGAAACTTTCTATTTTCTGTGGCTAGAATACTGAAGAAGAGATCTATCTACTGCCTTAGCCAGCACTGACTAGCAGTGCCCTCTTCAATACCTACTGTGAGTTTAATATTCTTTGATTCTACTTGGATCATGCTAATGAAGTTTTAAATATTTGCTGATCAAAGAAGGTTAAGGTATTGTATAAATAATTTGTTATCATTCCTTCCTTTTTTGATACAGGTGAACAACTCATTTCTTTCTTCCTTCGTATCGGTTATGTGCTAAGTAGAGATCTTTATCGATCTGTACACAAAGATGCCAACAAGCTTTATAATTAACTTGCAGGTACCAGTATGGAAAGAAATATGTAAATGTTCCTTCCAAGGTACCCTTGTTTCAGCTGAATGTCATAGGTGAGGACAAATTTATAGCCAGCGTTTTCTTCATGGAATGTTTTCTGAGTTTGAGAGAACTCAGATGTTCTGAAACACTTATGGAGAAAATTCCAACTGGGTTTCAAATGAAATAAGTAAAATAGATCTGACAGAAATATGTGAGGGAAGTTCTGCAGCAGAAGACTGGAATGCTGACTATGTTTTCTGAAACCAAGACTGGAAGAAGGTTATAAACATGCGAATCCAGGTGGATCTAGCTCAAAACCCAATTGTACGAAATACATACCCCAGCCAAGCAGGTAATACCACCACAGGCGATGATCCTCAGCGAACACAGACATGACGATGAGAGTGTGAAGGTAGATCCCCTCACAGAGCATCCAGAAATAGTTGCAAGCCATCATGTACTGGTGGATGAAGTGTAGAATCTTGCAACTTATCTGTTAGAAAAAAATGAAGATTCTTAGTGAAAGGAAGGCATGGTTATAGATCTAATGGTAAAGGGAGGAGCGCAATTATGAGCCAAAGTATCTGCATTGAACTCTCAAGAATTACCCTGAGTATTTGTTAATGTGTGCCCTCTAGATTTACAAATCAAAGGGACAGTGTGTAAGTCACAAGTATGGTATGTAAATAGCTGTGTGGGCCAATGGAAGCTGAGGCCACAGAATATTTTTTTCCTCCATTAAATTCTGTAGACTTACCTAGACTAGAGAAGTTCATTTTCCTACAAGGTGTCTGAGACTAGTAATGTTAAAGAGCATCCAAGCGTTTGCCATAGGGCTTCTGTACTCTTTCCTCCTCCTGTGGTCCAGGAGGCAAATAACCCTAGACATGTTAAGTGCTGCTTCTGAAGCTGATTGATCTGTTAGCAATGCTTTTTTAACCACAAAGGGGAGATGACTGGGGGAACCATACAAGTTCTCTTGTATGGACACAGAGCCCATGCTGATCTCAGCTTCTGTTTCATAGGTAGCCCTGTTTTCTATATAAGGAACCAAACATTTGCCAGACCCTCCCTGCATATTAGGATCATGTCCTGAATGACTTCTCAGAGAAGACTTAGGAAGCATACCACTGTAGACTTAATCACAGATCTTTTAACCACCTGTATGGGAAAACCACAAACCACGTAACAGAATATTCTGTTATTCCCTAGTCTTTCTAGAGTAGGGTTCCTCATCTTGACATCACTGATGTTTTGGGATAGATAACTGTTGCTGTTGTGAGTGGTTGCCCTAGGCTTGTTGGCAGTTAATGGTGTTTCTGCCCTCTAGCTAGGTGATGTCTACAGCATCCTTCACCCACCTGTAATGAAACATGTCTCCAGATACTTCCAAATGTTCTTGGTGGAGCAAAATGTCTCCAGTTAAGAATCCCTACCTGGGAACACCTAGCATTGATTAACTTCCAACAACCACAAGACAATAACAACAAGACTCAGCATTCTGACTCTAGATAAAAAGAAGTGGTTGTTTGCCCAGTAATTATTTTACCAAATGATATGTATTCTATCACATTGCTCCTCCTTGGGGTATCTTTGAGTCTACTTGGATTTCAATTTTCCCTTCACAAAGCAATGTAACAATGAAGTGACTTTCATCCAAGCACTTTTCTGGGATTGTAAATTTCTATTGAATGCATAAGAGTTCTAATTCATTGGGTGGGAAGCGATAGCTGAGCCAATTCTAGCATGTCCCTTTTCCCTTCAGGATTCATAGGAGAAACACAGCTTGGCTCATGAAAAGTAGTTACTATGCTTTCAAAGGTAGAATCAAACTCTGGTTCAGACCAGGAGGAATAGAAATGTTGAAAATCCACAACATCAGGAAATCTAAAGCAATATCTATATAAGCCTTGGGAAAGAATATTTCTGGCCCTGCAGTCCTTGCCATCAGATTGTCTTCCTTAACCAGGATTAGTTGATTGACTAGTATATCAGTTTTGTATATACTAAGTAAATACTTGCTACGATGACTCCAAGACACCCAAACATCAGTAAAATGAGGAATTCAGTTGAGATTCAAGATTCCTTTTGTAGATTACTCTTTGAAATCCCAGCTTCCCTTTGATTCCCATAGGCTGTGGTGATTTTTCTCTTGTGGGAGAAGAGACAAGTAGGTGGAGATGGCCTTTTGCCTATGTGATCCAGAGTAGTTGAGGTTTCATGTTCAATCAAGCTCGTTCTTGTTATTCTTGGTAGTTGCATTCTGAGAAATCATCATAAAGACTGAATTAGCAAGCACTAAGTCATGCATTTAGGCATAAATCAAGGTGAGAGTTCTTTGAGACCCTTGTCACAACATTTTCATCAAGCAACCAATACATAGCTTTTGTTTTATATGTTTTGTGTACAGACACCTTATTTGATATATATTATTAATTTATTGATACTGAATGTTTGGCCCACAGCACAATAGCCACTTTTTGAAAGAAATATATTTAATACTTACTTTCTTCGTAAGTATATCAAGACTTTTTGTTTTGTCTTAAAACAAATTTATCAAGGGAAAATTAAAAATAATAGTCATATATTCCTTAAAGGTTCTATTCTTGCAGAGTTCAATGCTTATGGTCAAGGGGTGGCCTTCTGGTGGCAAGACAGACAAGTAAACAAATAAATGTAATCATGCACGATGACTTCTATAAATATATATTTTCTAGTTAATCTGGCTATTAAATTATTTTAACAATTGTTTTCTCAGGTACATAACAAAGTCTGGCATTTAGAAGAATCAATGAAGCCAACTAGAGGGACTTGTTTTGAGAACATTAAATTCTCTACTCAATTTGTGGACAACCAGCAAGGAGTGGAGTATTAGACTGTGACAAAGCAAACACATTGCTTGGTACTGTAAAGCACTCTGCTCACACTCTAGCCTTCCACTTTTGAGGGCACAGGGGCTACAGTGTGGACTATTTTATACGAAGAGAGGTGACTGTCTATAAATTTGCTTTTTAATTTCTTGTGAAAATATTGCAGCAAAATGGAGAGAATAAAAAGAATCTCCTCTTTCTTTAGTTATTGAGGGATAAACAAATTCCTAAGGAAATATGGCAAATATTGAAGACTACATTGCTTATTATAAAAAATCAAAAGAGTTTCATCATTAGCTTGAAACGGGCTAATTGCTAACTCCTAAATGATTTTTCCTGAACTAAAGCTTCCAATTGTACTACTGTGAAGTCTTGTTTTTAAAAAGAAGTAAACTTTGTTACTCATTCAAGTGATCTCCAGTGATACAGCATGTTTATTTACGTTTCTCTGGAACTTCTGAAAATGTTTTCTCATAAGTTCACTTTATTACACCTGACTCCTCCACTACTTACATCCAATAATATTCAGATAGAGGTGAGCAACAGATTCTTAGTCAATTTGAATGAGTATGGCTTTGTATGTTGCTCAGCTGAGTGTTCAACACTTAATTAATATTATTATTTAATACCTAAACCAGAATTGCTTATCAAGAATGAGCACAATTTTCTGGGCCTTTAATTTTAATGAAAGAGTACTGAAATTCTTGGTAATATTTGTAGAGATCAGGACGTATCTGAAAAGGTCAGGCTGCTGACATCCATAGAAAATGTATAATGTTGGAGCAAACTCTCCTAAACTGAGTTTTTATATTAGTTGCATTTTTGATCTTTGTCATGTTTTTCCAAGTGTCCAGAAAGGGTATCCTTTAATGACAGCACTCCCTAAATAAAACACCCAGATAAGTCCTGTTATTTTTCTCCTGTGTCTCTCCTAGAAGAGCTGTTTGACTTTGCACAGCACTTTAAAAAAAGTGGTATGCGTAGGTTTCATTGGGGGTATGCAGAAATTCTCTAGTGGTCAACTTTTAACTTCCATTAACCCAAATTTCTAGTTTCCTTTACTAAGTAAAAGTATATACTGTTCTGCTATGGCTTGTTTTTCCACAAACTTGCAAAACAACTTTCAGGTGTCAAATTGACAATTTAAAAATATTTATGATTAAATTAATAAAGGTGTCTCAAACCTAATTTAGGATATTCTGGTTTTCCCTGATAAATGCATTGACTTTCTGAAGTAAATAAAGTGGACATGGTAAATTTTCACTTGTTGGTAGCTTCTGAAATTAGAGTATGTGCAGTGAGAATTATGACCATTTTTTAATCTAATAATCTGAACTCCTTGTTCAAGAAGTGAATTTTGGTTACGACACTTTATCCTTCATAAAGATTGAGGCACTTTGGGCATTTTTAGCTTCATTTTGTTTCCAGTCAGTTCTTTGTTGTCTCTTCATGGTATTCATGATATCTGTATTTTAAATGTTTATGTATTTGTCTTACATATTCCTGGGACTACTCATCACCCTGGTATTTTACGTGTATTCTTCAAACTGGATAGTTATTCTTGGGTAAGCACTGATTTGGCTGAATCCTTCCTTTGTGGTCTCCATTCTGGAAATGAGCTAATCTAATGTAAACATAGTTAAATTTAGGTTCCTCTTCTTTTTGGTTCTGGAATTTCCATGTAGTTCTTTGGTTCTAGGATTTCCACGTAGTTATTTTTAGTAATTTCAACTTTTCTGGTTACGATTTCTTGTCTTTCGATTCATTCACAACTTTTAGCATGGTTATGTGACTACTACATAGTTCGATATTTTTAACATCTGGGTTAAATAACAGTTGATCTTAATTCTATTTTCTTTCTTGTTGTAGCCTGAGCAGGCCTAACACACATGGCAACTTTTCTCTCTCAGCCTCCTCAACGTTGGGATTACAGATGTGAGCTACCAAATCCAGTTGTACTTTCTCTTGACAGTAGGTCATAGTTTCTAAAATCGTTTTTTTTAATCTGGTAGCTTTGAACTACTTCTAGATATAATAAACATTAGGATGATGTAGACTCTCTGGTTTAGAGTCTAGATTCTGTTATATTCCTTTGAAGTTTTCTGATTTTGTTTGTTTGAATAGGTGCTTTACATAGCTAAAGCCAAAGCACAAGTTCCCAGTTGGACTGTTGTTATCTTGAATCTCAGCTGAGTTCCTTCAATTTAATCATACTCTTGGATTCCTTTGAACATATATGGTCAGATGGGATCTAAACATAAACACATATTTATGTATAAAGAGAGAGAGCCTAAGCGCCTCACCTTTCTGAGAAGAATACTCTTTACTTTTAGGGCACTGTAATTGCCCTATATCTGATAATATGCAATACAGGAGCTACTCAGCCATAACCATTTTCTCTTAAATCAGACATATAATCGATAACACTTTGTGATGATTATAATGGCTGACTAAGCATAAACCAAATTTTAAAGAAGCATTTTCCCCCACAAAACTCGTTTTACTCTTTAAGTAAAATGAAGTATATAGTAGTCCAGAGTAGGCTGCCCATAATAGGACCACATCATGGCATTATTCTCCTATATCACCCAAGGAAATCCATCACAGATGTTTATTTCCAGCCTACTTGTCCACGGGATATTGAAACAGGTATCCCCCATCTAGTTTAACCTACTGTGGACTCTCCATTCCAGTCTGTGCTCTCAGTCATCTCTCCCTTGTTTATGTATTCTGCCTTGCAGCAGCAGCCCTTGACTGGGCAGGAGCAGGCTTTTCCACCCTGGACCTTACAACCCCCAGTGTCTAGATGCTGAGGACTCTCTCAAGTTGACCTTTTTATAAAATCATAGGGTGATGCTCTGTACAGTCTGATGGCTCAACTGTTCTGAGCAAGTGATAGTTAGAAGAAAATCATGCCATTTTTGAGCTTGGGACTCTTTTGCCTTTACTTAGGTAAGATGCTACAAAAAAAAAATTAATCAGATTGTCTCAGCTTTTGAGCTGCAAAGTGCTCTCTGGTTCCCAGTAAAAACCAATCTCCCCATATTGTCCCCTTTAGAGCCAGATAGAAAGTTCAGACAGATATTTCTTTCTAGAAAATGACAAGTATCCTGGCAGCTTTGTTCAGATGCAAAAAGAACAATGCTTTAAAAGCTGCCTCTTGACTCTACATGGAGATCATTAAACGAACAGATAGAACAAGAAAAGTGAAAATTTAGATATGGAAATGAAATGCTTAAATGACAGTGGGCAATTTTCACATCACTCAGTAAACTGAGGATCTGTTCAGCCCTTAGTTATGGCATGAGTTATTTTGAATTTAACTTGAAAAAAAAAAACCAAAATAGAAGAAAGTGAAGGAATAAGAATCTTATCTTGGGTAATACAGAAAAGAATAAACCTTTCAAAAATATTGGAGGGAGAGAGTGACTACCTTGACAGAGAAGGAGGCACAGAGCCACAGAGATACACCACTGCTGAATGGGATGTCCCATGTCCTTTCTTTCCTTCACAACTAAATAAAAGATCATAGAGGAGTACCACCACATTTGGTACATACAAGATGAGGTGACCTCTCTCATTGAGAATGGATTTCTCATTTTTAATAATTCATTTAGTCTTTGGATAGAAAAAGTTTTGTGCCTCTTGAGTACTGACTCAGTGGCTTGAGAATTTGGACAGAGTGGAAAAATTGTCCCTTCTCTGATTTAGTCTGCTTAGGAGAGAAAAAATGTCATTGAAAATTAAGTATTTTGCTTTTCTTTGAAGGAGATAGATGTCCATGTAATATTCAGAAATGCAAAGTATGCTGGTGAATTAGCTTTTCTTGAATTTATGACTATGACTATACTGTTCACATTATATTTCAATAAATATCTATTGATTTTCAATGCCTGATAACATTCCCTTTACAAAAGATTTTTTTCTTTTGCATTTTTTCCTATTTACTTATTTGCACTTTTCTTCTTCCTTGTCTCTATTTTTACTGGTGTGAGAGAACCTTGATTCAATACGATTTGGATTGCTGCTTTTATTTTTTTTTAAGAGAGATACTTCAAATCACTGCCTTAAAGTAATGTTAAATGCATGATTCTGCATATGACTTAATAGGATTGAGAACATGGTCCTTAGGCTTTAGATGCTTGCATGGCTGTCTCATTAGACAGGAGAACTTTACTTCCAAGAAAGATGGAGTTTGGGAAAAACAATTGAGTCTTCCTTGTTATTATCTGTTCCTTCTATACACAGTTCTCTGACAATAGGGAGAATGTCTTCATTCCTCCTACTTAAATGATGGGATCTACCATAACCAAGGGAATAATGTTCTGGATAGGAAAAGATTCCCAAGAAATTAGGCTTTCATAAATATGCTTGTGATGACTATCTATTTGCAAGGTGAGAGAATACGAATTTTACCTTGCATCCTCTATAGATGGTAATAGCTTCAAGGACCAGAAACATTTCAAATACGCCCGTTTAATAAAATTCCTGAAGCAATTTTGCTTCCCTAGATGGAGTGAGTTTTCCTATGCTGCTTGTTTATGGAGGGTTCGATTTAACCAAGTCTCATTGGGAAGCAGTAACTATTTAAATAGAGAAAGTACCTGAAGAAAATCATCTCATTTCTTTCTTCTGGGAGAAGGGTAGGCTGTGGGGTTTACAGGCCTGAGTTAACTTTTAGATTGTAATCATTTACTTTTAGCCTATACTATTTAAATGATTTGTTGAGAGAGTTGAGTTTCCACACATTCTCTCAGGGATGAAACAGGCATTTGGAATTGTGAAAGAACACATCATGATATCACTTATTTACCATGTAACTGAGCTGGTACTGGCAGCCCATTCTCATTTTGTGTAGCCTTCGACAAAAGGAAGCTTCATTTTTAGACTCATAGAGAAATATATTCAGATTTGTGTTCTTTTATTTTTCATGATAAAAACAGCCACATATCAAAACAGGCCAAAATATTATAGACTCTCACAAGTGTGGCTGTAAAGCACAGTATGCCGTGTGAGCCTGGGCTCATTCCGAGAGATAGTGGAGATGATGGCAGAAAGAAATATTGTCACCTAATAGTATCACTTCTGTCTAGGCTGAGGACTAACATTTGAATCTTGAGTGCACAGTAAACACTTAATTGATTGGATAAAATTGTTATAGTGTTCCATGGTTTTTCATTAAGAGATTTGCTCTTATATATCAAAACTAATGAGTTTGTTAGATTGGAAATGTACTGATGGGAGAAGCAGCTTTTTGTTTTTCATGTCACCAGGACAAACTTTTTTCCTTGTGTTCTAATACATGTGTGAGAACCAACCTCATTCCTGAACACTAGAGAAAAGCTTTCTGTTTATTTCTGTCTCTCCTAAGATCTCACTGACATTTTCCCAGGAAGTCAGCAGCGCAATGGCCAAGCCAGCCCTCCAGACATCTGCT
This sequence comes from Peromyscus maniculatus bairdii, assembly GCF_049852395.1. NCBI lineage: Eukaryota > Metazoa > Chordata > Mammalia > Rodentia > Cricetidae > Peromyscus > Peromyscus maniculatus. The sequence continues at coordinate 22,591,364 of NC_134854.1, read as the reverse complement.
CACCAGCTTCAATAAAGGTTCTAGGCAATGGAGGAGCCACAGGATAGACGCAGGATGATTTGGTGATGGTTAAGAACAGCTCAACTGGAAGAGTGCTTTGGCATGTCTTCTGTTAAGACAGCCTATGAAAGTAAAAGCTTTTAGCAAAGATAGCTAATGATACTATTATGAGTAAGAAGTTGTGTAACAAATTCATTAGAAATGCCAAGCACAGAGATGCATGGACTGAGCTACAAGGTAACAGTTAACAAAAACCTTGTGAGTTTACAGTATTAAGCTCTCAGGGATCATAAACAAAACAAAACAAAACAAAAAAAACCCTTTATGTTTCTTTTGTGTTCTAGGACAACTCCTTAAAACCAAGCAGAGTGTTTTTTTTGTTATTCTCATGTGATGGATAAGTTTGTACCAGTTTCCACAATTGAGTAGTAAACTTGGTAATGGGGTAGAGACTAGCTTTTTAGACTATTTCAAGATGATAACAAGGTCAGCAAGATCTCACAAACTGTGAGGGTCCTCCTTGCTAGTAACAGCAGGAGAGCAAGCTGAGCAGATGGGAGAAAATCTATTTGTGAGCATAAGTACTTCACAATGTGACTGAGCACCAATCCCAGGTCAGTGTAGTTGGTTATTCAATAACTGAAGTGCCACCCTTTAATGAGAAATGAAAAAGCCAGAACTCTGATAGTCTGGAGAGATGCTTAGAGCATCACTTCTACTTTGATAGGGTTGGCTCATTAATTAACCATACAATGCATGGCTAATTACAGAGAATCACTGCAATGGATGAGACTTATTTTTTTCAAGAACATAAGGAAATAACAGACAGTCAAGAGTATAGGAAAGAGGGATAGAATTGAATGAGATAGGGCTATCTTTGAATCCTATCTCCAAGTATTCATAACTTGAAAGAAATTTGCCTTCATAGAACTTTATTTTCCTAACTTTAAAAATAGAGTAATGTCCACTTCTCACTGGAGATGTTGTTAGTATTAAATTAAATGAGATTAATTTTATTTCAATCAGTTGGAATTTAAAAAGAAAAGTCATCAAGGAAACTCATTTGGTTACATAATTCTTCAGGTAAGACAGGACTTTGTGTCCATTAGCAGATGGCAGGGATTTTAAAGAAGAAACATAATGCTTTTCTGAATATATTCAAATGACAAGTGATTAACACTGTGGATTTCATTAGAAGCCAAATTAAGCTTCTTTCCCATGATATGCCACTGTTATGCAGGATGCATGCTCTGGGCAGATTTCACGCATTTTTGTCATTGGGTTGGAAGAACTGTCAAATGCCAGATTTGAAAGATGAGGCTATCTACAGATGCTTGCATAATACAGTTAAGCAGAGAAACAAAAGTTAAAATATGCCCTGGCCAGTCCTGTGTGCTAGATGGCTTCAGTTTCTGCTTCCAGGTTCCCTCTCCTCCCCATTCCCACTGCCCTGGGCACATACAAACATCTGTCCACATGTAGTAGGGCTTCCCTGATCTCCAGTTTCTAGATTCAACTCAGTTAATGGGACCCTGTACACAAACTAGTAGATGAGAATGAATTAGGAGAAAGCAAACCCCCACCCACACCACCCTTTGTTGTTTTGTCCCAGGCTGTGTCTGGAGACAGAAGTCACGAGTTTCTGAAGGTCAGTCCTCATCATACCACTCGACTGTCATTAGAGTCCATCTTTCCCTCGTTTGCACTCAGGGGTAAGAGTGGTGACAGTTCCCACTGCATTGTCCACATATGTGTATTATGATGAAACATATGCATCTGTCAATGTTTCAGAACAGAAATGATCAAATACTGGCAATTTCACATGCAATGTATTAATTACATCATTAAACTGTTTTTCTGAATTGATTTTACAGCAACTGAACTTCAGCATCATGTGAACAGCAGCTAGCTCATAGTTCTTTCCCCCCCATTGACTAAAGTATAGCCACATTCAGAAACTATTATGAGGAGTACAATCTTAGAGAAAAAGAAAGAATGTTAAAGACAAGTGTGAATTACTGTGAACAACCCTGCGGAAAACTGTGGTAAAAGGAATCCGTGGTGGTTGCTGGCAATAGAGACAAATGACTTGAGTTCTTCTCAATGATGCACAAGATGATGGTGCTCATGGCATGTGTTTCATGAATGTCTGTCGGGTTGACCTTAGGCTTTTGTATTTATGTCCGTATGGATCTTTTCCAAGCATGTAGATGTAGAACTTGACCATATCTGTGTGATTCATATTAGTAAATGCGCAAGTGCTTACAGCTGAGGTGACAGCAAGAGCCCATCCTAGCATCATAACAATGAAATAATTACTATCGTGGCCCGTGTATAATAATCAGTGGCAAACTGGGTTTACTGGGAAGCACTGGTATGGTGTGCCTAGTATCATTTGTATTCCCAAGAAGTGCTCAGTATTCTTCCCATAGATGTTAAGAGATCATTAACATTGGTCAATCATTGGGTAGTCATAAAACATATGATTTGTTGCATAATTATTTACCTATGTTTCAATGATTTCCATCCCTTTAACTTGTAACAATTACTTTCATGAACCACTAATAGGCTTGCTTAATATAAAACTCAACTATAGAAGCAAATATGATTATACTTTAAACAACTGATTAAGTCAACCATTAGTATCATGTTCAATATGAATAAGTACTGTGTTCTTTACAATAAAATTAAAAACAAAGGCTGATACTGCTTACCGGATCCCGTCGCACCAGATCGCCATTGGGCACAACCTCAACCAGGTGGATGATGATAACGATTGAGTTCAGAATGTAAGTAACAAACATATTCTTGTGCAGTGTCACCCTATGGCATGCAAGGTTCCTGGGAGAAAAACAATATAAAAGCATTAAGTGTTGTAAAAATGCTGAAATTTTTGTGATGAGAATATTCATTAATTCAGGTTTTCAGAGGAAAGCCTTAAAATCTAGTTTCCAGTGGCATTTCATGACTTTCTTTTCTAAGTGGCTTCCTACAGCAGCTAGAAGATTGAGTGGGAAAATTCCTTTTAATGATAATAAATGCTATAGAGTTAATTAAGAGAAAGGTTGTTAGTGAAGAAACAATGAAGGTTTGGTATGTACTCCCAATCCAAAGTCTACTGTCCACTGCTGTGAGCAAGCTGAAGACATCAGCAAATGAAGGGAGAGTGTGTGGTCACAACTGCTGTGACAAAGCACAGGATCCATGTCCTAAAGCCATTCCAGTGCTTCCCACCATTTCTCTTCTGTCATTTCCTGCTGGTGGGGCTCAGACACCAGTAAAGAATTCTAAATGAGATCAGATTTGCTCTCGTGGTGAGGTCAGCTACGCTTTAGATCTGAGGAGATTGACAGCTCCTCTCCAGCTTGGCATAATCCTTTCCTACTTTGTGTGTACTAAGCAAGTTTCTGGATTTCCCCTCTATTTCATTAACTTGTACATATGAGCAAATGTTGATGTACACATGAAAATAGAAGATTATAAATCAGGTATATGTGTTTTTCCTTCCTGGGTTTAAGTTTCTGTTTGGTAGGCTCTGGGAACTGAGAAGCAGTGGACCATATTCAGTTATTCCCAGATGAACTGCCTGGTGCTATGTGAAGGGGATGACAAGAATCATTTTCCTTTGGGACCAAGTTGAGAAATATTTCACTTTGCCCATGTACTGAATTTATAGACATTCATCTTGAGTGGCTTGATATAGAAATGATGGCTCCAAGAGAATTCTTAGTTTCTTTTTTTATTTGACTCTTACACCTCATCACACATTTAAATGACTAGTGAAACAAGGACTCAAAGTATGATCTCTGCTTGAGCCATGGCTACATTTATTATTTTTGTGTGATTAGAGTTTTGAATATTTTTTCATTCTTTCACTTTTTTGTGATTTTATTAGAAAAGAACTCAAAGGTGGACTTTTAGCATCATGTTTTTTAATGAAAGCTGTTGTAAGTCATGATGATTTATTTATTTACCATGGTAAAGAGCAATTGAGAAATGAAGAGACATTCCAAAATTAATCATGTGTTGTGATTACTCTGCTGTGTTCTCATCATTATAATTGAAAACACTCTTCTAATTCTAGTAATTAATTCTCTATGTCTTGTTGCTTTAACAGTCCTTCTTCTGCTAAACCTCTTATTGAAGGAGCTTATTGATGATTTGCTTATGTCATTTACTAATCACTAAAAATTGCTTAGGTGTAATATTTAATAAATTGTGAGTATGATAGAGGTGAAAACTTAAAAGGGACCCAGGAAAGGTATCTTGCTAAGGATGTGCTTATAGGTGATTATTCTATCCCTGGGTTAGTTATCTTTAGTATTATCAAGGTAATATTTTAATAAAATTCAAATTAGTATTCTATTGTTCTATCTATGAGTCACTATATATTTATTTACATGTAACATACTTTAAGTATGGAGGATTATTTGGATTTGGAACTCATTACACAGGTAATACAACCAAGTATAGAGATTCAACTTTAGATGAAACCCTTCACTGGACTTTTGTTCCCAGGTATCTTAGAAAATTACTGTCCTGAACAACAACTAACAGAGTCAATGAAGTGACACTGGATAATGAACTAAATTCTTTCAGAAGTTCTCTTTAATCTTACTTGAATGAGTCAAAGTCACAGAGAGAGTTAGGATTCACCCTTCTGGCTCCATGAGATGCTCTCACGGCTTCACCAGCCCCACTCATGTTCTAGCTAAATCCACTATCATACAAGTCATAACTAGGTAGCTGCATTTGAACTGGAAGATTTGTGAGTGAAAGAAAATGGGGGATACATTCTTGTCCGTCCATGATGGAACCTTTACTGTGGCAAAGAAACTTTTACTGTATGACCACAGGGTCCTTATGGGTTTGCAGAATTAATATGGGAAGGAGGCACATTGCCTGTGAAGGTGATAAGGAATAGATCTTACTCTATTTAAAGTTCAAAGTATATTTAGCTTATTTCAGTTTTCTTGCTAATTCATCATGCCCGATGGCACATGTTCCTACAATCCCCATAACCCTACTCCTTCAAGAGTTACTATTATTTATGTAAACTGAAAATAAGACAATAATAATAATAATAATAATAATAATATAAATGGAGGATGGAACTTCAAGAACTTTTCTTATGATATTGTTTTGCTGGGAACAAAGACACAAAATAAAGCTGACACTAGAATAAAAAGGAAGTGGTGTTTTAAAAGTACTTACTTGAAATACAGGAAGATCGCCATGGAAGCAACCAAAGCAGCAATCGACAGAGAGTGTCCCACAAGAGCCAGGTAGTACAGGACATATGCATTCTAGAGCAGAAAGAATTGGAAAAACATCTAAGTAGATGAACCATGACTATGGAAAGCAACAGTAGTTTCTATTTCTAAGTGTAAGTATATATCAACAAAGGTTTACCCCTTAAATGTATCAAAGTTATAACAAATATTTCAGAGGATGAAATTATTTTTTCTATATTAAAGGTGTACATAGAAACAAACTGAGCCACTTTTAAAGACCAAAATTCCTTGAGATAAATATCATTCAAAATATTGCAGAAGTGATTTTAAACGGATTAAAAGTTGATATCCCTAATCTTAGTAAGCAATCAAGGCAGATTTTCAGTCCTTGGGTCCTGTTATCAGCAACAGGTATGTCTAATTCACTGAAGTGTTGATGCATAATCCTTCTAGAATCTTCTGACCCCTGACACTTAGAAAGACACTTAGAGAGATTAGGGAGGCTTATGGCAGGGTTTTTTTTTCACTTTTATTTAACTCAAAATTCAAGGAGATATAGCTTTGTATATCAATTTAAATAAAATTGAAAATTCTCATTAGTATTTTCTTAGCCAAAGAAGCCAACATTCTCCTTGAAAGCAATTTGCTAATTCTATTCTTTTTAAATGACAATTAACTTATTTCTGTTCTTATGCTGTTATGTTAGTTGACTCAAAAGAATATCTTCCTTAGTAAATTCATAACATTAGTGTGTTTTTTCATATCTGGTACCTGAAGGAGAGTATTTCTTCTCATATGTGGCCATAGTGTTTGAGGAGGTCAAACACAGCAACACTGAGTGTAATTTATTTAGATTTGCATTGCTCCTAACACTCTAATTAACATAGTTACACTTTTCTATAGGAACCCAATTAGCATGCACTCATGAAATTCCTTACATGGTCACATCACTTCCATCAGACTTCATCAAGTGACTAGTTCTCCATTAGGGTATAGACATATATCTGTGATATAGAATAGCTAAGCAATTTGTAAAGGGGCCACAGGCTTTGGTGACCTCATCTTATCTTGAAGGTGGTTTTCTAGTTGGACCCTTCAGAGATTCTCTTTATAGTTAAATATTGATGCTATTTCTCCCAGCTATCAAAAGTAAAGGAGCTGAGGGTAAATTTAATAATATTTTCATAATGTGGCAAAGGCAAAATAGAACCTGTTTCTCTCCTCAATGGACTTAAATAGAAGTTTTAACACCAAGTTATTATTAAAAGTATTTCATAGCCTGTAAGGCACGAGTATTAATGAATCCTAGTTGACACCTCTGAAAATTGTCTGAACTGCCCTCACTGTATCGGTGGGTTGATGGGAAGCTCCACCATACCCAATTGTAAAATTTAGGTCATATCTAACATGTGTGCTAAGAGAAGTAAGTTTAGCCTGTTGCTTTCTGAAAATTGGAGGCTCTGAAACACTCTCACGATGAGAAAGATATTAGTGAGTTCCTTAAAATGCTCCCTAACTTCTGGCACCAGAGGAAATTCCATCATCTGCTCCATGTACAGCATCATCGTTGTCATAACTGACCTGATTCCCCATTCAAGCAGAAGTATTGATACTGAATACCAACAAGAAGGTAAATGCTAGTTTCTCTAGTGTCCTTCAGAAACCCTATTTCCTTGTATAGAAATCTGGTGGGTTTTTTGTTTGCTTGTTTGTTTTTGTGGCTTTTGGTAACAGATATTTCATAGTTTTACATCCATTTCCATGTACAAACAATGGTACTCTCATCTAATACTGAAATTCTAAAGAGAACTTACGTTCAGTTTCTCATTAGTGAAAGCATTGCACAGAGTATAGTTGGACCAGGTTCGATTGCTGTCAGGGTGTCTAAACCATTCTCCATTTTCATCACAGTATTTGGAAACCATTTCTATTAATGGAACAGAATGGTGGTGCATTAGTATCTCAAACCCCAAGAAGAAAACTAAAGCTTACAGCCATTCTTAAGAGTGAACCACATTGTAGAACGTGACTATAGAGATAACATGGACCATCTTGCCACTTTGACATTTGATGCGATAGAGTGAGTCCAAGTATTGGGCATCATATGCCTCCTTGGTAAATGTTCCTGTTTACATTTTGGCATATTCCTGTGCACTACACCCTGTTCAGAATTCCAATACTGAATTCACTCTTTCACTATTTGTTTTTGTGTGGTATACTTATGTGTTTATGTTCCCCTGTGTGTGTGTGTGTGTGTGTGTGTGTGTGTGTGTGTGTGTGTAAAGGTTAGAGGTAGATGTGTTAGGGATTTTCCCCAATTGTTCTCCATCTTATGCTTTGAGAAAGGATCTTCCAATGAACCTGAGCTCACCAATTTGGATAATAACCTGAATGGATCCTTCTGTCTCTGCCTTCCCAGCATAGGGATTTAAAGGTGTACCTCTGGGCACAGATTTGAATGTGGGTGTTGGGGAACAAACTTATATCTTCCTGCTTTCACAAACTTGTTGACTGAGATTTCTCAGCCTACCCCCCAATGAAACTTCTGACATTTTGTTGGAGTCTTTTTGTGATGCTAAGATGTAGCCCTATGTCAACAATGAAATCATAAAAAAATTAAAATGTGTTGTAGACAGATTTATTGAAGATCTGTTTTTCTTTAGAAGTGAATTTGTCTCTTAGCTAATATGTCTCCATCCAAAAACTAGAGCAAAAAGATGGATCTATGACTGGAATCTCCATTTTGCTTATCAAAACCTCGCCTCTAAGTCAATATTTAGAGCCACTTTGGCAAGAGTCCGTTGCTGCTTTTGAACTGGCCCCCTAGCCTCACTGCAGAGCAGCTTTTCTGTTCCAGTCAAGTCACCTTAAACAAAGCTGCAGATCAAGACACATGAAGCATCAATGTGTTGGGCAGAGATAATAAGGGCCTGAAGGGTTCTCGTCATGCAGCATTTTGGTTCCAATTTACAGGAATGCAGCTCAGAGTTAGGGCTCTGGACAGAGCCCTTTCTTCATATTACCATCCTTTAAAGGAGATTCCTAGAAGTGTCTGGCCTGCACTGGTTTTTATTTTGCTTCACATTGGTTTTAAAAGTAGCCCCTGTAATTACACTTTGATTATATCTATTGTTCTGGCTTCAGTGATAAGTGAGATGTCCCCTTAAGGAAAGCCCCCAAAGTGTTTTCCAGATCTTGTCTCAGAGAAGGGCTCCTATTTGCTCTTATGGAGATCCAGAGACACTTAAATACCTTTGGCTGGAACAAAATCGTTTGACTCATATCTCATCTTTTTCTAGAGACTGACATGTTGTGTCTAGCTTATTCCATTTAGTTGTATCATCAGGACCTCTTTTATAACTAAGGTTTCTATATCGTTTTCAGTGTCTTCTAAATTTAATCCAATGAGAGAGATCTTTCTTTTTCTAGGGTGGCTGGATATGATTTTTCCTGGTTCTGACCAGACATATCCTGTAGTTGTGTGGCTATCACCACTAATCCTTTGGTACCAGGCTCATCTGGCATGCACTGAGTCTAAGGCACAGCTGTTCAGTACATTTATTTGAGCCTTCCAAACCCTCATTACCTCTGTTCCTGGATTTTTTCATCTTTTATTAGATTCAATTTACCCAATCCTATTGTCTATTCACATCTTTCTGCCTTGTTTCTGGATTGAGGCTTGGACATACTACCCACATGCTACTGCACTACTCTTAAGTATTAATCATGGAACTACCTCAATTCCAGACCCCTACTTTTGGATACATGACAATCCTAAAATAAGTGACATAATCTCTCATGCCACTTGGAAACTGATCCTCTGAGACCATTATTCTGCTTGAGCATTCTATGTTGGCATCTAACAATACATGTTGACAGGATCAAGGCCTGAAAAAGCAACCTGTCTTCTAAAAGTTATGAATGTACAACTTATGCAAGTTTGCATAAGGAATAATTAATTCTAAATAGAGAAGTCTCAAATCATGTGTCGAGGTGGAGTTGCTTGTAGTTTTGTGTGACATACTGGAAAGATAAAAGGAGATATTAAATATGAAAACACGTTACAATGTGAAAAGTAATGTTCCAAGTGAAACACGGCTGTGTAACTTCCAGAGCTCAAATGTATATGGTTCCACTTGTCCACTTAACACATTTTTTTTTTTTAATTTGGAACAAAACAAGAAAACAAAACTAAAGATCTTACCTGCTGTGTCAAAGTCCGGGAAGTAGTCTGGGCAGTGCTGATAGGCTGTGACTCCGGCGGGAGTATCGTCCCAGCATAGCCATCCATCCCAGGTACGGTTGCAATATGGGCCTGGGAATTCAGAAAGAACTTGACATCGGAAGATGCGACCTAACTAAAAGACTGCTTATCTGAAGATATCTCAGAAGGTTGATCCTACTGCTGCAATCAAGACTAATCAGACTTCAAATGAGCATTCGTCCTTTTGGAAACCAACTTTCAAATGCTTTTAGTGTAACTGTGGAAGAATATCTCACTGGATGAGAGGCAGGGTTCTTGCTCTGCTTTGTAAGAGGTTCTAAAGTTAGGCTTCCCATAAAACAAGCAGCCCCCAATACTGTGTTTCTGTCTATTTATTTGTGGAGGGAATCTAAAGTGCAGGTCAGAAATTAATCAAATGGGCTCTGAGGTATGTTTATAAGTTTTTACTTATAGAAATTTTACCTTTTGAAAAGTATTCAACCAAAAAGCTGAATTTAATTTGTAACATGTAAGGCAAGGCATGCTCTACTACCGTTGCCCACATAACAATTTGAAGAAAAATTTAGTGACGGCATTATTTATCAAAATTCATGGCACAAATGAATTCCTCAAAAATCTGAAATCAATTGACATAGAGGTGAGGATATTTTCTAATTTAATAAAGCATATCAGTATGATGCATCCAATAAACCTTTTTGTTTAGTCATTACTGAATGCAGAGTATTAGGGGAGTATATTTAATCATTTCCCTCTTGCTAAGTATCTTTGTCTTAGAATGTTCAAGGTTATACAAAAGTCTTAATTGAATCTTTTCAAGAGTTTCAGAGACATGGAAGAGAATTAAAAAGCTGTGTTAGAGCTTGGCGGGCAACATTCTTCCTTTTTATTTTTCTCTGGGACTTCTATAGCCAGTAGACTATGCTCAGCCCTGAAAATATTATGGCTGTTACTCTAAAGAAGGACATAGATTAACAGCACTTACTGTGGCAATTTCTTCCCCCCTTTAGTCCCCATAGAACTGGGGGTGTGGTAGCAAGAGAGAAGAAATAGCAGAGTTGTCAATGAATTGACATGGAAGGAAAGATATGCCTAATTAATCCAAACAGGACAGGGTTTGCACAGGTTCTGCCTCAGGCAGATTCTCTGCTCATTGCTTTCCATTTTCCTGCCATCATTCAGTCCTGTATTGTTCCTGCTTATTAGGTGTGAATCCTGAGTTATTGTGGTAATTTTGTCAGAAGGGCAATTGTCAGCCAATATGATGTTAGATGCAGTAGGGGAAAATCATCATATCTGCTGCACAAAATGCACAAGCACACCATAATGTGAGAACTGTGGACCTATTCCATTTCAGCTCTTCATCGCTATATACCTTAGGATGACACAGTCTGAACTGATGTTTCACCCAAAGGTTTGCATGACTTCTCTTACCTTCTCCATCATAAGGGGGCATCTCCTGGATCCTGTCATAGCAACCGTACTGGGCTTTGAGCAGCTTCTTGCGTCCAACTAAGTAGACGAATGGCTCGTGATCATGGGTGGGCTCACTGTCGTTGGAAGGAGCCTGAAGAACTGGAGTTGGGGTCTGTATGAAAGGTAAAATCAGTACTTACAAGTAGGTCATAAATTAACACATAAATAAATGTGATGATTTTAATTAAATGTTTGAAAACATTTTTTTCATTTTATAGGCAACATTTATGCAAGATTCCAATAAAATATTCTATACTAAAATGATTACATTTCACATTTATATTTGTAACAATGTCCATTTGCTATTGAGAATGTAGAGCAACCATACACACTCACACACATCTTGATCATCTCCTATTGTTTTAATTTTATTGTCTTTAGAAAGTTTACACATAAGCAAAGCAAATAATTTGGTTTCCAAAACATCTCCATTATTGTCAACATTTCTATCTTTGGAAACTTTTTTTGTTTTGGTTTTTTGAGACAGGGTTTCTCTGTGTAGTTTTGGTGCCTGTCCCGGATCTCACTCTGTAGACCAGGTTGGCCTCGAACTCAGGTTGGATCTGCCTCCCAAGTGTTGGGATTAAAGGCATGTGCCACCACCACCCGGCTCATTTTTGGAAATCTTAAGAATCATGGCTCACATACAAAAAAAGAAACTGTGAAATAAATATGCTTCTTTAGTGAATAGTTTCAGCTAAGTTTTGCTCAGGTATGGGATAAATGCTCTGACAAAATTTGCCTCGTTTATCCCTCAGAACAAACAAAATAATTGATTTTAAGCTCTTCATATTGGTTCCATTAGCACTTGACCTACACATAGTAATTCATTTTCAATGAGGAAGGCAAATGTAATTCTTAAATATTTATATTGGTGCATCAGTTTTCAGAACAAGTTGCCATTGTTTTCCCATTTAATCACTGCCATAGGTCTTGGCTTCTTATAAGTTGTGTGTTTGTCCACGTGTGTATGTGTGTAATTGTTTACCGAAATTGATAAGCCAAACATTACTGAGGAACCAGTACTGAAGCAAACAGGTGTGAATCCTGCTCCTGTGGAGCTTACAGTCTAGAAACACAAGCACTGTGCATGTGACACCAGACACTGAGAACAATAATCTCCCATCAGGACATTCTCAGATATCCCATTGGGAGTTAGAATGTGTTTTTGTTCAGCTTAAAAAGATTTTTGAAGGGTTTCCTTATTTTTGCTTGCTTTTTGTATCTTATTTGCTCACATGTGTATAAATGTATGTGAGTGTATTTTAAAATCCAAACTAATATGACTAAACCACCAAAGAAGGGACGATTACTGTCCCATGCAGGAGAGATGTTCACTTGATATGTTTAATTGTGAGACATCTTCTCATTGTCTTCTAATTAAATTAGAAGCTGGAATTTCATATATATGGATACATACTTTATACTAGAAATTTTAGACATTAGGAGTTATTTTTTCTTAGGTATGGGTCTTTCCAAACCACATTCTGAACTCTGTCCTTATATGCTTGGCAGCTCATTAAGAAATGTTCTTTCATTAATTGGAAATTCAAGGGAGCCTGGGGGGAATATTATGTGTTAAGGATGCTAAACAGAAAAACTCTACACTTGTGTTTTCAGTGACATCTTTATTAGGTTTCACACATTGTAACATTAGTAGGAGTGGGAATAACATGTGAGTGAGAGTAGGCATGTTTCTGCTGATTGGAGGAGCTTCATACTTACCATTCTTGCAATATTGAAACAAACTCCAGTGAACTGGGTTTGGAGCTTGGCTCAATAGAGATTGTTTCAACACTGAAAGAATGAAAAATCGGAACCTCTGTTGTCAGATGAGCCACAGCATTCTGGGCCTGCTCCTGGTCTGGTCCTTGCTTGAACATTGAAGGTGAGATGTTCCCAGTGGTTCCTGAATCTCTCAATGAATTTCTTCCTAAAATTACATGCACCTTGGGGTACTCCATTTACAAATGGATGGATGGATAGATAGGCAGACAGAAATATGTAAATGCAGATAGAAATATATAATATATTTCTAATCATGAAATTAGTACTGCTTAAAAGCAACATATATATAAAACTTCTACATTGTTAAATAAACTTTTCTAATAATTACATGCAAATAAATTTGCTAATGAGATAATATTATTTTCAACAATAAAAAGGAAAAGTAAAGCCAGCAGTGATATCATGAGACAGTCAAGCAATATGGAAGATGTCACAAGATTCTACTAATTTTAAGTATTGTGTTTATGCTATGAGCGATTCAACAAATATATGATACCGTGCTAATAAAGGTGGCAATGGGACATGAGCATGTTACATGAATCTTCAAAAACCAACCAACCTACCTATCTACCTACCTACCTATCTATATCTTAATTGCTGTTCCATGTAGCAGTTTAGCTACCATATATGTGGTGTCATTTTGGAAGATCGTAGAAAGTGGCATCACACATATGACAACCAAGCTGCCACAGCGGCAGTTGGCAGGTGAGGCATCACAAGGTCTTTTTTTTTTTTCCAATAAATACTCTAAATATCTCCCATATGCCAGGTCCTGTTGTAGGTCCTAAAAACTCAGCGGTGAACTTGCTAGCATGGTTTCTGCCCTCGAGGAGCATATATTCTAAGTTTCATTCATACTAAACATGAAGGACAGAAGAAAATCATCTCAAATGAAATGAGTATATGCTAAGGTAACTCCTACTTGGATAGGAGACAATATGTCTTTCTTCTATTTGGTTCCAGCTCACTGGATCCATGCTACTGCGCTGCGGGCAGTGCTGCTTGGGATTGTATCAGGCACAATTGCTCACAAAAGAGTACATGTTCATCAACTTCTTAAACATTGAACAAGAGGAAAGCAGTAATTAACCTATTCTGTTCATTACTCACTGTAAGGTGTCAAATGATCCCACTATAACCCATAAATTAAAACAATTAGAGTAAAATAATTGTAAGAAAGAATATTAGCTAGATTTAGAAATTAGCATGATGAATAAGCTTTCCAGGTCACTGTCCTTAGCACTGAATGTATAGGTTATGATTATTTGTGGTTTTTAGTTATACCTTTCTCAACATCTAAGGAGAAGAGATAGTGCTCTAAAGTATTCACCCTGTTTTCCTACTATGATCCGATGCCTGTTTGGTGTCCTAAGTATTTTCTGGGGGAACACAACTTAGTAGACAAATGATAACAAAAATCAAAATACTTCTAGAAGAATCTTGTTTCTTTTTCTATGTTTTCCTCAGTGTTGTCCTTTCCACCACTGGCATCACCGCCATTACATCATCAGACTCACAGCATGGTGTAAGTCTTCACTATGTCCTCACCACAGTCCTAAGCCCGCAGGGAGTGGCCTTCAGTGTGTGATTAACGTAGGCGAGACCACAGGAAGGAGGTGGCCCAAAGACAAAATAAAATTACTTTAAGGACAAATAGGGAAATGAGTTGGTAGAATTTAATAAATATACTGGGGGTGGTTTTTCACATCAATATGTTATATAAAATTGATGGTTTGGGTTTATTAAGAGCATTTTACTTCAATTTTTCTGAAATATATCAATATGAAATAAGCTGTTTTGAAAAAAATTGGTGTGTCAAATTTTATGTGATGGAAAAGTCCTCCAAAAGAAATACATAATTAATACAAAGAACACAATTTATTTCTGTTAAAGTAGAAACCATGGAGCCATTTGTATACCCTATTCAAACATGTTTGGTAGACAAGATATGTCTGTAAAGCATGGTTATTAAAGCCTATAACTCATGTAAATACATGCATTTTCTTTTCAATATTATAAAATACATTAGCAAAAGCTTTGAATAAATATGACCTGTGTTGGCTTTGTAACATACTAAAATGATCTGTAGCCTAATTTATCTTGATAATCTTTAGTAGTTTTTTAAAATCATGCATATCTCTCTCCCAAGTCCTTCCAGAGAGGGGATGAATATTATCAAAATATATTTAAATTTAAAAATTGCTTTAAATAATAAAAAATATTTTAAAAAATCATGCCCAATATTATGTGTTTTATGGCACAAAGTTAAGAGGTGTTTATGTATATTTTATCAGGATTTAATCTGAGGAATGAAAAATAACAGTATTATTTATGATCAATAAGTACCATACTTCTACATTTACAAATGTTATGTAAGGGTTAGGCATTTATAAGCAAGATAAAACTGTCTACTTCTACAACATTCTCGTTGAGGTATTTTGTTTAGAGTTATGATATGAAGTAACCTGAATTTCCAAATATTGGGTTAATTCCATAAAATTATATTTTGCTAAAGAAATTTCCACAATTTAAAATCATATGCTAGTTTGGCAGAAAAAACTAAGAGATAAAAATGACTGTTAGACATTCCCATAAACATTTACTTGGTCTATGGACGTTCTCTTTCAAATTAGCTTCATATCTACAGAAAGCCAGTACTTTTTTTTCTTTATTTATACAGGTGAAGAAATTTAGGTGTATTTGCAAACCTGCCACTGCATGGTAGAGAATGAATAAATGATGTCCTGGAACCCATTGCAATCCTTGCTTTGGTATATAGTGTGAGATTTTTAAATGATATGTATTGACAGCTGTAATTCAGTTTGGTGATAGAACAAGGATTCAGACATCCCTTTTTGCTCATCTCCCTTTTACACACTACTGAAGGTGATGTAACAGTGTGTTGATGCAAACAGGTGCTGATAGTGTCTCCTAAAGCAATTATGCTTTTAACTAGCTACATCTTTATGAATAACGAAACATGAAGTTATGTAATGTGAACCTGATGTGGAAAAGCTGCAGAAGAGTTAGAGTGCCAATGGTTCCTCAAGTACTGAACATTCTTAGTTTTGAACAGAAATATATCAGAAATCAATCATTATACTGGTGGAATTTAGATGTTTTAAAAGTATAGGAAGAGTTCAGAAGCCATGATTCAAATTCACATTTCAAAAACACGCAAAAAAAAACCTTATCCAGAAAATTTTCAACTTTCTGTACTACAGAGATGAATCAAATTATTGCTAACTTTTCCAAACAAATGGAACTCAATTGTCTAGATAAACTATGACAATAATTAAAACGAGCAAAAGTTCAAAGGAAAGACTTGTTAACAAAATGTGAAGAAAAATGACAGTTTGAAGAAACTCAGTTTTGGTTTCCTTGCAATTGTCAGTTCACTCACACTCAGACACTCCTCTCTGCTCTGCATGCTTATTAACGTGGAGTAGAATAATTGTCTCCACTTACGATCAGAAGCAGGAACATCAGAGTGAACTTGTTCAGCAAATGGAACCTCATCTTCGGTTTGCGAAGATTCCCTCTTCTCCTAGAAAAATATAAAAGTAACAAAGATTTAAAATAATATAGCTCTGATACCTTATTATTGTTCTCTCCAGACCCACTAAATATAATACATGAAAACACGACTATTATGCCTGTAACATACTTGCAGGTACGTGTTCCATTGTCCCTTTTGTTAACTAGAATGTTGTCCTTAAGGCACTATTAAAATTTTCTGATCATATATATTAACATTTTTTGTCAGCCAAAATGAGATCTCCTGGCTTTAAAAGGTTTTAAGTTGAATAAAACAGTTTAATACAGGTTATAAGAAAGAAGGAAAGATATGTATTTGAACAGGGTGGTGGGGAGCCAAGTGAAATGTGTATGAATAAGATAATGAGGTCATGAAATATATTTTAGATTATCAAGAAGTACATAGGTACAATTTAACACTAACTTTAGAATTAGTATAATTTATTATTATTTCTCAAGTTTAACAAGCCATGTGTACTATGCTATAAAACAAACAAGAGGAAACAACACCTACTAGAATGTTTACCAGATATTCAAATCAGCCCATTAAAACCTATTTTCACTATGACAATTTCACTATTTTTTATTACTGATCTGAAAGGCTAAGTATTACAGTTGGTCTATACATAAAACATTGCATATACAACATATTTTCTTATATTTTATTTGAGGCTTAAATATAACAATAAATATGAAAATTAAATTTACATAGCTACTTAAATTTACATAACTGAAATAAAGGAATTCTAAGCAATCAAGAACAATCATGCTGATTTTAATAATATATGTTATCAATGGAAATTGATGAGTATTGCAATGGGAACATAAGGAAGAAGTCATTTCACTGGGCATGAGCAAACAAAATCTATGTTTTGTGAAAGATATACAACCTATTTGACAACAGTCCCCTGTAAGGATAACTCATACATTAAAAGAAAACACTTAAGCCAATGGGAATCCATTTTAGTGAGGGCCTTTCTCTACAACAAAAGCTTTATTCCTACCATCATGAGCATTCTGATATAAAAATTGAATTAGTATTAATTATCAATATTTAAGAAGGAATATTGGATTAGCTTTCTAATTGCATTCCTTAGGAGAGCCCTGATGGTGATTAGGTGTTAAAAATGTATTTTGCAAATGTAATTGCAAAACCATAAAGGAGAAAGAATCTCAGTGGCAATGAAAGATAATTATGATGCCTAAAAATATCGCTCAATAAAACATGAATGAAGACAGATCATGTTCAGTAATATACCAGAAAATGGTCCAAATTTCCCCTTTAGATTCTCATCACTGGTTAGATCCATTAGAAATTTCCTCTAATGGGGAAAAACAAAAACAAACAGAACAAAGAAAAAAAAAACCCAAAACCACCTCTTCCCATCTCATATTTGCCTCACCTAGTACATATTATCACTATTACAAGATTTAAGTGTAGTCCAAAATAATGACATTTTGCAACATATGTACTTGAAATAAACCCATGGCTGCTCACTAATAGAACACAAGATAGTTGTATTGTCAAATGTAAGCAATATTTGGTACTCAATTGATAACAGAAATTATTTAACCAAATATTACCTCTAATCAGTAATGTCTTTCCCCTCCACTCTATAAAATCCATGAGCTGCCATATTGGGCAGACACTCATAGAGTCTGTGATAACTTATGTCTATCTTCATGACTATCTAATGCCTCATTCTCTGTCCTACTTTTATATCAGATTCCCAAGTGTTTAGTGTCCTTAACTGTCATCCCTTTCTTCCCCCCCTTAGGAAAAACCTCATTGTTTTCCCGTTTAGTACAACCACATAATTTATGTTTCTGAAAAAAAAAAAGTAACTTCACACTGTTAATAAAGAGCAGAACATGGCCATTGTTTCTCCTAAGGAAACTGATTTAGCTTATCTACCCAGTGAAGTCTGATCATGATGCTTGCTTCATAACAATTTTTGTAGCATATATATATATGTATATATATATACATATATATATGACAAATGTTCAGTATACTCAAGGTGTAATATAAATTCCTTAAGATATATACTAGAGAGTAGGGTAAATTAATATTTAGGAGAGTTTTTAATTAAATTTCCAATCCTTGGAAATGGGTAGCTTATGGTTTTAGGATTACATGTATTTTTATAAGGAGTAATTTGCCGAGAATTTATTGAGCATACTGACATTGACTCTTAGTAAGAATCATTCAAAATAAAGAAATTACTAGACATTAAGAAGTGGGAAATAGCTGGGCAGTGGTGGCTCAAACCTTTAATCCCACCACTTGGAAGGCAGAGTCAGGTAGATCTCTGTGAGTTCAAGGCCAGCCTGGTCTACAGAGCAAGATCCAGGACAGGCACCAAAACTACACAGAGAAATCCCATCTCGATAAACCACCCCCCAAAAAAGTGCGAAATATAACTTATACTTTAAAGTTGGGAAGAATATTTAGAAGTAAACCCATTCACAGACCAATTGTTGGGCTTCACTGGCCAGTACTTTAAAGTCATTATTAAACGTAGATGAACTAGTAACATAGTTATGAATGGTAGCTATTGCAAATGAAGTGACAGGGAGTTTTAGGAGACATTGAAAAATTAATGATGTACTAAATGAAAATTTTAGGAATGAATATCAAATATCTGGAATAAAATAAAATACCAGGTAGAATAAACAACAGATTGATCTCAGCAAATGAAAGAGATCTGTTTGGGGGACAGGCATGCAGTGCTCATATCAAAGCAATGTAGGGAAGGGTACCAACAGATCCCCTAGTTAAGACCAGCTGTATATATCTCTATTTTAAATGTCTTCTAGTTGAAACAGTTCTTTATCTTAGAACAAACCATGCTTAATGTTCTGTAGGAGCCCTGCTGAAATATAGATCCATGAATCACAGCCTTTTCAGTGATGGCTAGGATACAGTCTGAATGATGGTTAATCTTTCTATGGTCTCAGCTGAGTATGCTTAGTGGATAAAGCGAACTAAAAGCTTGGGCAGAGAGACCAGGCCTCATGCTATTTGCCTTCTTTTGCCACTATGCTGCTTGGTACATGGTGTTTTCAGTTTCTAGAGGAAGTCACCACATTCCAGAGAGATGGAGACACTCATCGGGGAACTTTCAAGCCCAAGACTTTCTGACTCTCCAGCCCATGCTCTTATGTTTCCAAGTACACCATATTAGTTTCTTCTTGTTAAAAAAGTCCTCTGTTTGATTGCTACAGTATGAAATACAAGTGATCCAGAGCCTTAGAAACTTTCAGGAGACCTTTGTAAAATTACATGGACTCAGCAACCATGTGGTAAGTACACACATGGGGGATACACTCTTGCTGAATTAAATTCAGCTGGATATCTTACAATATTTGAGATAATTATGTTTCTTTTGATGACACAAATTATTATGACTTGTGTTGACAACCTAAAATGTCTAATTAAAAGGTAATTGTGATACTCTTGGGCTGTTCTTGAAGGGCCTGCACCTGCCCCTTACACACACAAGGGTATCAGGATTCTAGAGAAAATTACATGGTCTTAAATTGTCCTTATGAAACCTTTTTCCTTATGAGTGACAACACAAATGATTTATGATAAGCTCCTTCCCCCACCCCAGCAAATAATTACGGTTCCTAGGAGCTGTTATCTCACTGTCACAGTAGAGCCTGCTACATAACATAACAAAACATTTTACACACATTGGAGACTCCGAGAACACCAGAGTTGACTACCAATGCTCTCCTGATACATTTGCATTGCTTGTCACTGGCAGATGAATCTGACTTCTCTCAATGCACTCCTAGGAAAGTCTTAAATGTACTGAATTAAAAGAAAATTGGAATATAAGAAATACCAAATGACACTTAATATATTCAAATGTTCCAGTGAGGATGTGAAAACAATTTCCATTTCCAAAAAAGATCAATGTGATGATTTATGTTAACAAATGTTTAAACTAATTAAGTTTTTGTCATAGCATCCACTCTTAACAGTAACAGTACAGAACAATTGGCTATTTCCTCTGTTTTTATATTGTATCTCATGAGAACCATGAATAGGGACAGCAGATATGAACCAGCTTACTTTATAGAAAAAGAAAATGACATCAGAATAAGAAAGAGCTTGCTCATGGCTTATCATATGCTTAAGGCTGAATCGAAGTCCAAGAGCCAAGTTGCAAAATGTCACTTGACTGGTAATGATGGATAGTATCTATACAATACACCATATGGATAATTATTTATAGCTGTCATTACATTGATATGTGTCCAGCATTTCCTTATGTGTGTATGCTTTATTTGCATATATTATTTTCATACATTGATTACAGTGCTTGATTCTAATGAAATAATATATATATATACTCTATTGACATGTTTTCCATAACTGAAAAATCTCTAAAATAGAGGTGGATCTTACAATCTGAGTTCAATGTTAAGTGGAAAAATGTACCACAGGCAGTTTTGAGTTGAAAAGTGGTTCAGGAAATGTCAATCTGAATATGATGTTTTAGGATGCATTAAACAATTTTTCTTTCGTTTATTTTTTATTTCAATTTAACCACAGATTAGCATGTTATAAAAATCCATCTAAATAAGTCTGAAAGAATTCTTTCAGTATGCATAAAATTTATAAACTAAGACTGTGGGGTTTTATTATAATTGAAAGGTCTAATTTCCATAAAGACACAAAGTAATGGCTTGTGAATATGGGGACGCTTATAATTTCCATCATTAGCATACTTAGGGTAACAGTTTGCCTAACATTTTTACTTATTAGTCTTACTTAAAATTTTTGTTGAAATCAATTTGAGATTTGGAACATTGCCTCCTGTTAAAATGTAAAATGGTTTGAATTTAATCCTTTAAAATGTTGTGAATTCCAAGTTTGTAATACAAATAAGTAGCCAGCATTCATGTGACCCCCCAAACTCCACTGTGAAGTCATTAGAAAGTTCCACTCAGGAGCTCTGTGTTTTTGGCTAACATCCATTTACAGAATTTACAGAGCTTTAAAGTTTTGTGTACACCCTAATTCAGGAATTCACTGCTCAGAACATACTGTAAGGAAATCCTATGTGGGCATAGATTTGGCTGAAAGAACACTAGCCTTAGACTGTTCATGGCAGCAAAAATCTACCGTGTGGGTCCTGGGGACAACTTAGGTCTCAGGTTCAGCTGCAAGAGCATTTACCTGCTGAGCCGTCTCACTGGTCCATTTGCAGAAACTTTAAAGTGTGAAGAATTTAACTTATAATGGTGAAATATTTTATAACTAAAGTTAATTACTTCTACAACTCCCTTCAAATTTTCACGTTTGAGTAGATAAACCAGATCACGAAGGACTCGAGAGGTTTATACAGAGTACAAAGTTCATTTAAGGCATAGCCAGGAGCAATTCGGTTTGTCATCTATGACCCAAGCTTTAACTCATTCACCTTATCTCATTTTCTATAAACCCTCTCATGCTGCTATGAAAATATATGTAATTAAGTAAAGAGACAAGTATCTAAATAATTAACATGTAAAAACAGTTATATTCTCTTATGTCGATGGCAAAACTTTTAGAAGAAAAGAATAGCAAAGATGGAGAAAAATCAATTTCTTTTCAGTTAGTTTCCTGCCTTTTTGTTTGGTTTACAGACAGATGGCTGGGAAGATGTAGATGATTCTGCCATATAACTGCATGTTACAAACCCGAATGTTTTAAATGAATATGCTAATCATGTTGTTTCACAGTACTGATCACTTTGACATATAACAGAATATAGTAAGTTAAACTATTAATCAAGCTGTTAATGTATATCCTTTTCAGTCATGTATGGCCTTGAAAATTGCTTTGAATTTTCTTTCCAATAATATAATGCAAATGCCCATGTCTTTTCTAGATGTTTCTCTTCACAAGAACTGTGACACACATGTGTTTACCTAATCCATATTCACCCCCATTATTGAGCAGGCACACAGAGGGTCTTAAAAAAATCATTTAAGTGTCTCCTTAGTAAGTCTGAGACCTGAGGGCAACATCATACACTGGCTCAGCAAACTAAAACAGTAAGTCTGGGGAAACAGATTTCCTTTTTAATTTTTCTTTTACCAGTGACTTATCTATGTATTTTTCAGGGCTGGGAATTGAACAGAGAATGTTATACTTCTTACAAAGGTGCTCCTCCACTGAGCAAAACCCCGAAATCCTATAGACTACTTCTTAAAACCCAGAAATTGATCTTATTTTTGCAAATCTGAGCCACAATATTGAAGTATAAGTCAGAAAGTGTTTCCAGTCATTAGCTGGTAGAAACCTAGTGTCTAATCTAAATCTGATAGTTTGATAATGTGGTCACTTCCCTTTTTGAAGTAGCAAGATTCTGATATTAAAAATCAAACAAGTAGAAGTTTTTATAATGGGTTCTCATATTTTATAAAAATTTATTATATGATGTATTTATGACTCTAGGACTCTACTTATAACACATTATATTTCTAGTTACCATAGTTAATTTTTTATTGTTGAGATAAATAAAATGGAAAAAAACATGTTTTCAAAGAAAGCAACGTGGTTCAAATCTCACCATTCTAAAATAACTATCTTCAATATTTTATCTCTTTACAGTTTTAAAAATATGTATCTGTGACTTTTCACTGTATACAATGTTATAATAAAATTTTAATTATATTTTTATACCTCATATGTTTTATTTTTGTGTGTGCCAAGGGGGAAATGCTTTCTTGTTCAAAGGAAGCAAATATGATTCCAGTTTTTCTCTGTTTATTTGTCATGTTCTCTCATGATAATCACACACGTAAAACTAGTTTCACAAAGATGGAAGTGTGTGTGTGTGTGTGTGTGTGTGTGTGTGTGTGTGTGTGTGTGTGATTTCCCCAAATATCTGTACTCTGATCCGTTGTCCCTATGTAGATAAGATTTTGCAACCATTCTAGAAAATCAATTCATAAGACAACAGAGTAAATAATGAAGTATACTTTGCACCTGGGCCTGCTTTCAGTATGAATCTGGTCTGCAGTTTAGGTCACAGCATATTTGTAAAAGCCAGTCTCTTTATCTTTAAAAATATAAGACTCACATATTTTTCAAGCTTTTGTTTACTTGTCTATGTGTATGCATGCATTAGCATATGCTCATCAGTGTGCAGGTGTGTGGGTGTGTGTAGGTGGTTGTGCAGAAGCCAGAAGAGGACATCAGGCCCCTTAGAGCAGGGTTGACAGGTGTTTGAAGGCTAACAGACTTGTTACATGAGTGCTAGGATTTAAGTTCCAGTCCTCACGATTGTGCAGCAAGTGCTCCTAACTACTAAGATGTCTCCTAGCCCCTTCATTTGAATAGATGGTGTATGTTGTGTATGTGCACGAGCCCATGCACATGGCGGCCAGAGGCCGACAACAAATGTCTTCCTCTATTGCTGTCTACTGTACTTTTTGAGGAAGCATATGCCCCTCACTGACTTGCTTGCAAGTTAAGAAAAAACATGGGAGAATTTCTTATAACTATGTTTATACTAACATTATGGCAATTATCCCAGGGGGAGGAGAGGGCCTTCCAAATTAAAGGACAGAACAGAAGATGAATGAGAAGCAAGCCACAGCATATCAGCTAGCCCAAAGCAAGAGGAGCCAGTACTTCACTTTTACTGAGATCATCTTATTTTTTATGGCCACAAGTATTATTGTTCTTTTATTCCATGAAATCAAGAGTAAATAATTTAATCTAGACATGGAAGCTTGTCAATTTAAATGTTTTCAGATATTAGGAAATAGATGGACAGCAGCCATCAATATTCATCCTTAAGTTGTTATTATTTTTTAAAAATAAATTATTTCAATATGTCTTTAAATATTTTTGATTACTATTATTTATAGGGATTATAGAGTATTTAATATTAAGTTAATTTAAAAGTGAGTACTCTTTGGGGAAGAATTGGTGTGTGCGCACAACCGTGTGTGTGTGTGTGTGTGTGTGTGTGTGTGTGTGTGTGTGTATGAATTTCATGTTCAGTTCTGGTTGGACTGTTTTTATTTACTTAAGTGAAGAAACTTGGGCTCTGGATGATGTTGTAATTTTCTCCAAGGTGATGTTGCCCACAATGGCAGAGCTTGGATGAGATGCCATTGCCTGTGGCATCCATCTTACCAATCCATCATTGTCCTTTCAAGATGAATACCCATTACCTGCTCCAAAGCACAGCAATAGAGAAGTGAGGAAGTGTGTCACTGATTCTGAATTACAGACAATATAAAGGGAAAAGGATAGGTTGTGATTTATAATATACATTTAGATCAGCATTGCAGACTACCGCACTTGAGTTGCCTATGTGTGTTTAGGTGGCTGTTTACAAGAAGATTTCATGGTATTTTAATAGAATTCTTTAAATATTATATTAAATATAATACTTTAAATAATATAAAGTAAGATTTTTTTCAAAATTTTATTCCATCAAGCAGGTAATGCAATTGAAACAGGAAGAGACAAACTAATATTCCTCATACATTAATTCAGTAGATAGATAATTGTGTCATGTGTTACATATAGCTGCAGGGGCTTTGGAAATACATTTAACATAGTTCCATATGCCTCCTATGTGCTTTAAAGGAGGAAAGAATTCTCTCTGTTGGACCGACACTGGTAGAGCACTTAAATGACTGCTTTATCTAAGTGTTGAGAGAGACTGCCCTTGTTTCCACAGGAAACTCTTAACCTGAAGTTTCAACTATAACTGTACTGTGCTTGGTAGCTGTAAGCATCTGATTACCGCCAACTTAGGGTTTTAACCTGTGGAGGTATTCATGCATGAATGGATGGATATTTGGACATGTGATAAACACATATATTAATAGGGCGGTGGTGACTCATGCCTTTAATCCCAGCACTAAGGAGGGAGAGGAAGGCAGATCTCTATGAATTCGAGGCCAGCCTGGTCTTCAAAGCAAGTTCCAGGACAACCAGGGCCATAAAGAGAAATCTCATCTCAAAAAATAAATAAATAAATAAATAAATAAAACAAAAACAAACAAAACATAAATCTTTCTTATAGTTGCAAAATAAAGCCACAATCTGAAGATCCACAAAAACTGTGTGCTTATTATTGCAATTTTGTTTCATTTAATTTTAAAACATTTATCTGATGTGTATCAGGGA
This sequence comes from Peromyscus maniculatus bairdii, assembly GCF_049852395.1. NCBI lineage: Eukaryota > Metazoa > Chordata > Mammalia > Rodentia > Cricetidae > Peromyscus > Peromyscus maniculatus. The sequence continues at coordinate 22,565,953 of NC_134854.1, read as the reverse complement.
TGTTTTAATTTGTCTCCTAATTTCATGTTTAAACATCCTGTATCTGGGAGGTATATGATGCTTATTAAAATGCACGTCCAAGGCACAGTTTTAAGAATGTAGAACACTAGGCGTTAGTGTTTGCACACTGGATAAATGGGTGAACAGAAAGTAGACAAAGGTCTGGGGCACATCAGTGATTACGATTTCATTTTGAACAGTCCCTGGGAAGCTGGCACAATAAGGTGCACATTTCCCCTTTGTGTTTTAGATAGCAGTTCAATTTGTGTTCCACTTTGACTCACAAATAAGTATTTCTGTATCTTTACATGCTAAACAGAGTCCTTGTTCCTGGGGCTTTTTATCAGTGATGCTGTTTACAGCAGGATCTCTCAGCAAGTTGGTTTGCCACAGTGAATACGTGTATACTAATAGGCATTTTGACTATTATTTTTATTTAAAAAAAGTTAAGTTTGGACAAGAACTATTTCCATCAATATTACTCTCAATTAGGAGGTAGGACAACACAATCATGTTGTCTTATGGAAACGAGGGAGCACACAGAGAGGCTAAGGGAGTCCCAATAGGAAGCCCCAACAGACAGAGGTTTTGAATTTATAAATCAAAACAGTTCCACTTTACTGGATTTATAAATAAAAATAATCAAGACTACATCTTCTGTCCTGAGTGCCAGACTATCTGAAAACTCAGCAGGTTGACCAGGGTTTTGTCTTCATTGTTGGAAACTGCATTCATTACATAACCATTTCCACCTTTTAACTTAACTTTAATGCCCGAGCATACAAAAGTGTTGGCTCAAATTTATTTTGGTGGATTAATGTAACATATTGGGCAGGAGGTCTATAATTTCCTTAACATACAAAATGCTTAAGATTATCCACAAGTGGCGCATTTTAAAATTCATTAGAGATCTTTGACATGCTTTACTCTTAGCAAGGTTCCAGAGAACACAGATGGCAATTAGTCACACAGGTGCTGCTGGCTAGCTTTCCTGATTGAGGAAATTAGCACAGTCCATGGGAAAAAAAGCCTCTCAATCTACAGAGACTAACAGACTTATTGGATGCTACTGACAGCATCTTATACAACCTCCTATACTGTACATACATCTCTTGGTCCTAGAAGAATAATAGGTTCTTTAGTGAGGCTAATGTTTATCCTGTGGTCTCTGGGATAGACAGCCACATAGGCAACACTCACGAGCCTCTTAGATGTCAGCATTCTTTGCTTGAGATCTGCTGACCTAGAAACTGTGGTGGTGAGGCCATAGGTTCCCCAGATGATTCTCATTAAAGAAAACTCACGAATTTCTTGTAAGTTATTTGGATGTGTTTGAAGAAAAGTTTCTCTTGAAAATAAAGTGGAAATGTACAAATTAAATTCTTATTTTATATTTATATTTAAGTTAGCATTGTTTGGTTACAGGTGGGATGCTTAACTCTTACCTTTCATGTATTTATTTTGAATTAATTAGAATTAATGTAGGTGAAGTAAGATTTCATTAACATAACATTATTAGGTTGTTAAAAGTGTAACTTCATTCTGTAAAGAATTTTTTAAAGGTGTGGGTCATTAAGAATGAGGGCTGGGCTGAATGTGGTTTAAAGTTTATAATTCATGTACAAAATTACTATTTTAATGTTCCATATCCATCTTTTATGCTTTAAGATTTCAGGAATATTTCATTCAATTGCATATTACCTTAACATATCACAAAATAGTACAGAAAAATCATAAACTATCTTAAGACATGACAAAATTATCAAACTTTCAATCTAGACAGACAATATACAATTTTTAAATCTCCCTTGAATTTATCTTTTCATACTCATCAGGTCAACTCCAGAACTCTATGGGTGTACAAATATACATGATCTTATATTTACATTTAGCCCCCTATTATTTAATTTTATTCAATTCTCATGCCAGTTTCCAGTTCAACAATGTCAAATAGTTGAGAAATCTCAAAAACATACTTAACAAGCTCCCAATTAAAACTCACTGTGAGGCTAGCTTTAATAATATGCTAATCATCATAAAGGAATTAGCATGAAACTATTTCTAGTTATTATAGCTGTAATGTATTCAGTGTTCTGAATAAATCAATAAGCAAAGCTCGAATATGTTGTTAACATATACTCTAGATTGAAAATAATCTCTTTGATATATTTTTAAAAAGCAATGTAAATACATTGTGAGGATAATACGAGTTCTATGTGGCTGCTGTAGAACAGTGATGGATGCTTACCAAGCTCTGACAATACCACATGTCCCATCCTGAGCATTGCTGAACAAAGTTTTACTAGTGGACCATTACCACACACTCTATAAAGTGCCATCCACTGATAGCTATGAAGAAATAATAATCAGTAGTAATTTTAAAGAATGGTAACATAATTTTTGCCCTCTTCAAAAATTCCTTCTCAAATTTTGGAAAAATGTAAAGACAGTTTCTATTGAAGTCCTCCAAAGAGTAAATCAAAGGCCACGCCCACAGGTCTGGAAGAGCTCCCAAGGCTGATACAGTTGAGCTGGAAGAGGGTAGCAGTCTGAGGACAGGGTGAGAGCTCTGTTCAACTTCTCTTGGTTTCCTCCACTCTGCACTAACCACTAATTCACCCTGAGAAGCCCTGTTGTTAGCTGAACCACTTTTATTGCCCTGTAACAGTAAGGTAATTTTCAGGGGGTGCGGAAAAAAAGAAACTCCTACCATCAGGGAGTGCCGGTTACTTGAAGGAATCATTACAGATGGGTAGTGCTACTAAAACAAGAAAACTGTGTAGTTGCTCTGCCTGGTGAGCCAAAACCTCAGTCAGAGGCTGATAAACATGAAATTAGTAAAGCATTTGATTTCGGATGCTGGAATGATTCTCTCAGAACAGATGTACTAACAGCCCATCTGGCTGGATTTTGGGGAGGAAGGACATTGTAGTCTATTGGATACAATTCTTCATGATATAAATGGCAGAAGTGACTTCATCCAAATACCCAAGAGTTTATCTGTAGAAATCCAATACAGACCTATGCCACAGAGCATTGATTGCTCACATCCAAAGCAGAATAATCTCAAAAAAATCATAAGTATTCTATCTTTGGGGTGAAAGATATGCTCCCAAATCCTGATCAATGCAGTAATGTTTGGAAACCAGACATGAGCTAAACTCATTTGGCTTAATTGCTTTATAAGGTCAGTACTGTCAACCCATTGAGGAAAATGGCCCTCTCTTTCATTTGACTCCAGTATGCCCAGGAGCCAGAGAGAACTAGCATTATTCTTGTGAAAACACTGCTCTTGTGAAGTGATAGTTTTATTGCGTTTTTCCCTTCCTTCAATATTTTTTTTGGTAAAATTATATACTGAAGAAATACATATTGATTTTGGAAACATCTAGCCTTCCCAAATCCATAGAGCCTGCAATGCCATGACATATACAGGTAATTCTGTATAGCACCATTCAATATTTATATAAAGAAACAACTTCTATTGGCTATTTCATGGAATGCTTCAGTCTATTTAGAAACCACCAGAGGAGCATTACTGTCTTCATTTCTCAGATAGGAAGACTGAGGTTCTGAAAACCAAACACTTGATCACTCTTATTAAATTAGTGAGTGATCAAGTCATGATGATAATACTAACTCTTAAACTCAATATTATTTATAGACCATTTTATGACATTAGTTATCCTCCAATATTTTTTCCTGTGAATATGTACAGAAATGAATGCAAATTTCACTACTATTAAAATTTTATGAGTTAAGGTTCTTCATTCCATACATATCCTCTATTTCTTCAAGTATAACCAGCATTTCTTGTAATACTAACATAATTTATTTTGGACCAAAGTCATGATAACTAGAAGCTATTTCACATCATGAATAGATCTCAAACAAGATGAAATTTTATTCTTCATATTAAACAATTTCCAACTAGGACGGTACGTCTCTATGCCTGCTTAAATTCCTTAGGTCTATGGTCCTGTCTTAACTCTTTGTTCTCCTTAGTGCTAAGCATGTCCTTCTGCAATCATTTTCTTCTGATATGAGAAACTGGTGGGAGATTTTTAAGTGTGGACTCTGAAGTAAGTTATAGTATTGCCACATTAAACGCCATGATGTGGGGGGTGGGGGTTGAGAGAAGCAACAGGGTTGTTGTCTTCCTTTTCCATAAGCTGTCCTTCAAGGGTCATCTGAGCAAAACCCTTAACTGCTACAGCAATTGAAATTTAGTTTTTGTTGGTATAGATCAAGAATACTAATTAGTTTAACAGGATTTGAGGAGCATGTAGTTCAACTTTGGAGTTGGTGAGTTTTCAGTCCAATAAAACAACATGAAGGTCAGTGAGTAAGTAGTAGCTGTGGATGCAGCCCCCGCCCTGCTGGGTGCACAGCAGGCAGTTGCAGAGCAATTGGCTGGTATGACTGCAGCTGATTTCCCTTTGTACAACCAGAATGATGTCTTTTGTGCTATGTCTCACTCTGAGAGATAAAGGATAACGTGTGGGGTGCGGTGAGTGGATATCCAGGGCAAAGCTCTTCTTAACCATACACTATTTTCCCCTATTTTGATCTGACTGTAACTCAATCTATTTCTTTTTAACATTGGTTTAAAGCAAAATTGAAGGCAATTTTATTATCTACTAGCAATTTATTTAAACACATATTAAACTCTCTCTTTTCTTGTTCATTTAAATTTTAAAACAACTTAATTTGTATTCAAAATTTTAAAAATAAACCCAAATGTGAAGAGAGCTCTAAGGAAAAGATATGCTTCTGTATTATACTGAAGTGGTACAAAAGAATCAGAATAATAAGCATTCGGATACTTCTATAAGTCAATTTAACACAAACATCACTTTTCTTATTCATCATTGATCAGGAAAGATTCAATAGAAACCTCTTCAATATTGGCATCAAAAATTCACTTTCATTAAGAAAGATGAGAATTATTTTGACATTAAAGCTCACTGTCATCTGATAAAAACTGAAAGAATTCAGATGTGTTTTCACTTTATAACTTATAATACACGATTTCCATGTAAATTCACTCCACTGGGCTGAACAATAGATACAAATTGGATTATAAACTCCAGAGCAACAAAATCAAATTATAGCTTTAGAATGAAACACCAAAAAGAGCACTGAATAATTTTTTTTTTTTTTAGATCAAAGAGCATGAGAATTGAAATTAAGTGCTTGAAGCTAGAGGGGTACAATTTGTCTCTACATTTGTTATTATTATTTGTATTTTTTCCTGTTAAAATTAACCTGTTTACACTTACAGCACTTACTAATTGCTAGAGGATTTCTGCTTTTATTATTTTGAGAAAATTAAAATTAAACAACACATTGAATATGTGGAATAACAAATAAAAACAAACAGGAGAACAAATGGAATCCAGAAAATTTACAAAAAATCCTAAGAGCAAAATGTCAATTATAACAGTAAACATGCTTGGAATATATTTTCCTCTCAATACACAGTAACTTTTCATTTTTTTAAAACTAATACCAAATCTTGCTTATCCTCATAAGAAAATAAAATGAAGCAAAACTGAGCAACGTAAGAAAAATTATCTGATACCAACAAACCGAAAGAAAGTTTAAAAAAATTAAAATTGCATGGCATCTCCACTTCTGAGGTAAGGCTGGTTGGTACAACTAAAAAACAGTAAAATAAAATAAAGTAACTTTTGGATCAATAAGCAATTACAGTATATTCATTACATTAATTTGTGTGTCCCACTCGTTTTGAGGGGAGTTGGAAATTTTTATGCACACTTCTCCCTCCGTTGTCAGTTGCTTTATAGTGTGTGTGTGTGTGTGTGTGTGTGCGCGCGCGCATTTTCTTATTAATTTTGGTCATTTTTGGAAAGCACTTAAGAATACCTTATGTAGTGTGGTATGGGCAATAGTTTGTCCTATACATGTAATTTAGCCTTCATCTATGCATTTATTGATGGAGGTGTTTTCATTTTAGCATACAAAAGAGTTTAAATGCTTGTTTTCGACCATGTGGGTTTGCTGTGTACTCTTTCCCCCTACCCTTTCTTCTTTCCAGAAGGAGAAGACCTGGGCCCTCACCTGCACCTTCCTCTAATTCTGCTTTATGGGTCCTTTATTTGGGAGCTGGAGCGGGAATCGAGCCTTGGCAGCATTGTAGCCTAACTGACCATTTCTTTAGGGAGTTAGATTTGGCTAGGAAAGCTTGTGACAAATCTTCCCACAGCCGTTCTCCAACTGCTAAGCAGCAAAGATATTTATGTCACAGCGCGTCTCCACACCTGCGGTCAGGGATTTCACGCTGCTTGGGGCTCATTTCACGCAGAACCGGAGGAAGGGCGTTGCTGCGGCTTTCCCAGGCTGAATATGAGCTCATCTTTCCTGCTAGCTGTCCCACACTACCCTCAGACTTCAAGAAGGGCAGAAAACATGCCACTGTTGCCTGCACTTTTTCCCTTATGATGCTCTTTAGACACAGTTGGATCTGCTGTGTGTTAAATTGGTAGAATGGAACACACACACACACACACACACACACACACACACACACACACACACACACACACACACGAGATTCTTGGTGTACTTTGTAACCGGGAGACCCCATGTGGGCACAGGCCATTCCTGTTGATATTTTTATCAGGACTGAAAGAACCTATTTGGTTCTTTAATAAAACATGACTCTCATGTATGTGGCTCTCTTTTGGGAGCATTTCTAGCCTCCTGCTCACTGGAGGGGGCTGGTTTCGTTAAATTAAGATTTAGAATGGAAAAATGATTTAAATAGTGTGTATTAAAAGTATTTAAACTAGACTATGTAAATTATGTAGAAGATCCAACAAAGTAAATTCGTTAAGTGGCTGAATTTAATAGAAATCAAATATGGTATATTCCTAGGGCTGGGATTACAGTTGCTGAGAAATTCAGGTCAAAGACCATCAGCCTGCTGGACTTGGATGGGGTTTTTGCCAGTGAAATGATGGACGCCCCATTGTTGGGGCAGCTGATGCTGAGGCTGGCAAGGATCCTGAGAACATGTTTTAAAAAAGACCCTTTGCTGGCAAGAGGAGTAGAGATGACTTCATGGGACTTCTGAGTCTAGAATTGCTTTGCTTTTATTACCAATTATTTTTGCTGGTTTTTTTGACACAGTGTTTTTAACTTTGAAAAAGTCTAAACAGAAATAACTGTCCACTCCCTGAAGTTACTGTTCTTTTGTTTTGTTGCTGTTCCAAGACTGACCTCACATGACCCTGGTGATGACAAGGTTGAGGGCTGGAGTGAAAACAAGAATCCTCCTTAATACACTCCGTGTTGGTTTTGAAAATCCAAAGTGAGTTTTTCCTCATCAGCTAAAGTATGTAAAATGCACACACTATCAAACAGACACATTCGATTTCACTTCCTGTTATATCAAATAAGATGCTGTAAGTGCACAGACATAGACTATGAGGACTGAAGTAAATGCTATGTTACCCGGAACTTTTGCCCATCACACCTTTGGAGATGTTAATTTTATATTCTCAGGACATCATTAGCTCACTAACTCTAACAAGGACTACTCTTCATGGTAGGATTTTTATGTTAGATGACCCTCCTGGGTCTTATCTCATGGGCTGGCCTGTTCAAGAAGAGTGGTAGGGCTTCTAGAAATTTCTAGAAATGTTATTCAAGTGTAAGGAGGCAGATCCTGCTTTAGCCTGCATGTTCTAGCTGGTAGCCAGAACTTTAGTCTGCATATTCTAGCTGGTATTCAGAACATCCAACCCAAAGACATCATGTGTTCATTTAATAGAACCCACTTGTCTTTGAAGTCTATAGGTGTTCACTATGCTCTATTAGTACTTCAGCTTATTGTGTTCCAACTGTTGAATGTAGAGAGCTTTTTTGGTTATTTGAAGAAATGAATGGAGAGTATTAAGTAAATCTTATTTTTAATTGTCATTATGCTAACAATTTTACTTTTTTTCTTTGCTCCTTAAAATTCAGGAGCAAAATGTTGGATTTGGATATTTTTATGTGATATTTCCTCCCCACAAAACCATATTAATACCAACCACCCTTGAATAAAGAACTTGAAGAAGGGTCGAAGTAGCTGTTCTGTTTTCCGGACAAAGAGGCAGAGTAGTTGTGTGGCCTTCTAGAAGTCGCACAGGTTGTCCAGGTAGAGTTTGGGTTAGAGCAGAGGCACCCCATCGAAACTCAACCCCAGTGGGCTTTTATTAAACTTAGAAAACCATGTTTTCTAAGTTTCTAAGTTTCTAACCACTTAGAAATTTCATGAAAAATAGCTGGTTGCAATAAAGTAATGAGACAGAGCCAGCCATTCGAGAGTACCCATTTGACCGGTTTCTACCAGAGGTTCTCAGACAAGCCGTCTTATCAAAGTGCTCAGAACATGAATGAGGGGGTTTTGCTTCAAAAAAAAGTTGTGGAACTGTCCTAATGTGTAAGCCCAGCAACAAGTGTCTATTCAAGACATCCTCAGGGTCCTGGATGTTAGTGTCTCTGGACGTCCCTACCCTTGTGTTCTTCAAATGAGCCCACACATAGCCCTAGCTCTGCTGATGAATGCTATGTAAAATGGGCATAGGAATAATTTTGAGTGACAGTTCCTGACGGTAAGGCTCCAACTCTGTATGTGTTCTTTCTGAAAATGTGCCTCCTTCAGAAAATTTGAGGGACATGACACCTCCTGTATTCTCTAACTCTTCTCATAAAAACTCCTCTTAGATGCCATGCAACAATAGGTAAACATGGAAGTCCACCTCTCACCCTTCCTCAGACTCACATACTGCATCTGGTATAATAATTTTTCCTTGTCTTAAGAATCAATTGTATTGGTAAAGTGATTTGCTTTAATAACTAAGGAGTGCTTTTGCAAATTATGGTTTCTGATTCTTTATTGGAGGGGATTATAAATAAGTTAAGTTAAACAATAATTAGATACTATTCCTAATTAATGATCAATTATCATGCAATTATTTGACCTGTAGCTAAGGAAGAGTTAAAAGAACCAAGGGAAAATTCTCAGAAAAACCAATAAAAAGTTAAATAAGCAATCAAACAAACAGTATCAAAGGACATAACACTCATAATATTTCTCTTCCATATCATCTGCTTTAAAACAAAAATACATTTTTCTCAGCATTGAGGTTAAAGAATACAAAATTTTATGAATGGGATTAATACTGAATTCTGTGTAATTCTAGCATTATATAATCTTTGCCCAAGGATACATGAACTAGTTAAAATAAGACACATTTTTAAAAAGTCCATAAACAAAAACTTAATCTCATTAAGATAAAATATTATAAGGCTTTATTTCCTATTCTTAGTGATTATTAAAATGCTAATCCATTTATTTGTGTTGGCCAGCTGTAAATTTCTAATAATTATAAAGCTAATTTAGTCCAATGGTATTTTTTTATGAATGTGTCTACACCTGAGTGGAGGAATTAAAATTTTTATTTTTGAGTCTCTTAAGATTTCAATTTGCATACTCTTTTTTTCCCAGAGAATTTTCATGGTAAGATTAAAAAGCAATCAAGTAAAAATTACTTCCATGTAAGAAAAGTACTTCATTGAGTATGCTATTTCCTTATTTTTCAGAAAGAGGAAAAGAAATAAATTAAAGCATGTGATCAAAATACAATACGTAAAAGTTTTAGTTGATAGACATCTGCCAATAATTCAAGGAAGGCTGTATATACAGAGAGTCATGTCAGGTTTGTGTGTTTTCATTTCATGATGCTCACAGTGGGGGGCTTGAATACAGCTGTCCATTTTATTGGCCAATGAAGTCTTCTATCAAATAGAATCTTAGAGACTGAACGGTGAATAAGGACACTTAGGCCTCTGTTGCTTGCTTCACTATTCATTTACTTATCTATTTTTATGTGGTGTGTGTGTGCGTGTGCGTGCGTGTGTGTGTGTGTGTGTGTGTGTGTGTGTGTGTGTGTGTCTGTGTGTATGCAGATGTACACAGCCATGCTGTCTGAGTAGAGGCCAGGGGTCAGTGCTGGACATGAGTATCTTCCTTTAGTGTTCTTGGCTTTATATTTTGAGATAGTATCTTCCATTGAACCTGGAGCTTAGCATTCTCGTGCGGGTGGAGAGCCAGAGAGCCCCAGGGACACTCCAGTTTCCTCCCCCAACCTACTGGGGTTACAGATGTATCTCACTGAACCAGGCTTCTATGTGGGTGCTGTGGATCTGAACTCAGGTCCTCAACTTTGGGCTGTGCTTTATCCACTGAGTCATTTTCCCAGGCCCTCTTTTTTGATAGTTATGAGCAGTATCTCACTTTTCATGTGATTCTCATGATTATTAAGTTTGTACTACTTTTCCACTAGGGAAATCGAGTGAGAGAGAAGAGGGTATTGGGTAGAAAAAAGAGAATAAGACCTGTTGTACTCGAGTTTCCAGCTGTTTTTTGAGCATTCTTAGTTTGTAAACTGCTTAGTTTGTAAACCATCCAGTTTCGGAAAAGGACACTACTCTTGGGGCTAGGAATGAGGTTATTATTTTTCATAGAGAGTTCCCCAAGAGAACAATTTTAGGGTAAGAATTATGGTCAGGGTAAGAACCAAAATGAGAACTAAGAGTCTGATCTGAGAATGAGCCCAGGCCAGCTGGTTATAGAAGCCAAGTATAGCTCAAGGGCTTGATGGAGTCCTTACAAAGTGGAGATGGTGGAAAGCAAAGGCCTATGTTTGTAACTAACTGTGGCGTGTGGGCAGTAAGCAATGCTTGGGCAAAAATATTCAAAGGGAGTTATATTCTCCAACATGGCCATATGCTGGTACAGCAGAGGACTTTAAGCTGAATGATCGTCCCAGTCACTCAGTGTCTTATCTTTCAAAGAGGCAGATCAGCAACACAGTTAAATACAGTGATTTACTCCAGAACAGTGACAGGGTTCAACATACTTTGCCCTGCTTTCAGTAAATATCACAGATGTCAAAATGTGAGGCGAGATCCTTTTGATTTTTCTCAGTATAGGACATTTAATTGTTGTTTACAGTTCACTACTATATGATGCTATTTTCCTTTTATAAGTAAATTTGTAGACAAAGCTGCTAATGTAATCAAAGCTGATGGAATGACTTTAGAATTAAACAAGGTTTCCATTTGGATTAAACACAGACACAGACACACACACACACACACACACACACACACACACTCAGGTGTGGGGAGGATGACAAAGTGCCTACATGACATATTCAAATAGTTACAATGTACTGTGACTTTAATCTGAATTGCCTGAACAACTGTTGGATCTGAGCTGCCTGTTGTCTGCCTAGCTTTGAGTACAATTCAGTAGCAGAGGAGATACCAGTGGCTCTAGAGACCCCCAATTCTACAGCAGTAATCTTGGCTGTGCAAATTTCCAAGAAGTTTACTAAAAAGTCTGTAATGTTTAAAGACCCATTTTCAAGTTGTATTGCTTTTTCTTATATCCCAGGAAGAAAAAATAAAAATAAACACAGAGTATAAATCTTTGAAGCAAGAAGGCATAAGTGGATCTCAGATTAACATATAAACCCCACCCCCCAAAAATACCAGAACTCAAACTCATTTGATCCTAAAATATATTTTCAAAAATAAACTAAATGCCCTGAGGTATATGTTTAAGCACTCTAGGTATAAAACAAGCCCATCCTGCAACTTGCAACCAAGTTTAAGAAGATAGTTCTTGGAACACAAAGGGCACTGATGTTAGCACTGTGCCACCTGCTGGACATCACGTCTACTCCTAGGGAACGCACTCAACAGTTTGGAAATGTGTATTTCAGCCACAAGGCTTCAGCCAGATGAAGTTTGAACTATGTAGTCAAAACTCTCTGAAAACTTTGGTAACAAATTATGTTTCTTTTACTATTGAAGGCTTTTTTCTTTTGCTAATGAGAGTCACATATTCAGAGCAATACTAAAATGTTCAAACAAGAACATTCAGCATACAACCTTCCTTCATGGGTTTTTCAGTGTTAGCTGTTGTAGATCTACCCCATAACCACAATCACGGGTCATTGGTAGGCATTAGAGCAAACACGAAGGGCATTTTTTCAAAAGGTTACAGGAATGTCTTAGCTACTGTCACCTGACCTTTTGGGAAAACACATCTTAGAACAATTTTTTATTTTTATTTTTTTGGCAGGGAAGGGGTTATAGCTCATGGATAGAGGAAATAGACAGTTAAAAAACCCTCTATTCACACAGATAACATAAGTTATCAACTAGCAGTAAGTAAAATATTTATCAGTGCTAATTAAAAAAGTCCACTAAATTTAAATATTTATACTGAAAACAAAGAAAGGCAGTGTTACAAAAAAATAGAATGCATATAGCCCTGACTTCTGCGAAGATGTACATTAAGGCTAAGTGGTCTTGGCCATTGTTAATTTGCCTCCCAAACTTTTAATATCCTCTACAAGGTGAGTTGTTTGACTTACAAAGTGGCTATGGAATTAAGTAAGATAACACACCCTTCTCAAGACCTCAGACATAGCAGGTATTTAGAAGAGATTATGAGTGGCACAGATTAAACTCGACTGGTATGCACATATACACGCTTTAAAATAAACCAGGGTTTATTCTAACCTCTTGGCTTGAAGCATAGTTTAATCATGTTTGTTCTATAGCTTTTGTATGAATGATATTTGCATTTATTCATCTTTTGTCATTATCTCCATACATGAAGTGTTGCTATATTAATATATATATAATATTTATTATATTATAATAATTTTTATATACATTATTATTAAATAGATGTAAATTTCAAATAACAGGCGATGAGAAGAAATGACAGGAAAAGAGGCTGAAGAGAAGTCTCTCATCTCCTATGTAATGTGCCTCTGATATGATAAAAATGGAATTTCTTTTGCTCATTTGGACAGAATAGGCCATGTTCAGTGTAGCATGTCTGACAGCTCCTGGGAACAAACCACAGACGTTCGTCCCCACTAGATAATATGCATACAACATTTGTTTCTGTGGGACGGAGAAGACAAGAGAATATGTTTTTGTATTTACCCAGTGGAACCCAGAACCTTGATTTTCTTTTTCTTTTGACATGTGTTGTACTATTTTAGAAAGTTTTAAAGCAAAATGGTGGAGATGCACCATGGACAAGTTGTTCACCGAGACCCTGTGGAAGAGTGTGTAGGTTGGCTTCTGAAGGGCCACAGGTGTGAATCACAGGACAGATTTTGTTAAAGAGCTTGCCAATAAGGAAAAGACCTGGAGGTTCTGAGGAAGGATTAAGGACAGGATGCCTGAGCAGGCAGAGGTTTTATTAAGATTGCCAGCAGGGTTTGTTCCTGAATTAACATTTTATGGTGCTAAGTTTACAACTTCATCTTGTAGAATTACTCTTGTGGGTTTTTATTTTCCCCAAAAACTTTAGAAGAAGCTTAAGGTAATGGTAATGAAGAAGTATGGAGTGAGATTTCCATCAGGGTTAGCAAAATCCCGTCTCAACAAAATGTACATCATATATGACGGGCCAAGGAGACATATTTGAGATCCAAGATCAAGCATGGAGGACAACCACGCAGGGCAGAGTCTACCTCTCCACCCTCCCATGGTCACAACCAGTCTTCTAGTGTGGCACTTACTCTCACTGTGCCTAGATGTGGCACTAGTGTCTTTCTCAAAATAGAGCGGTAACATCAGAAATCATAAGAACATGAGCCAACCATTTTTGCTTTTGTTATATTAGCTTGTTCAAGAAGTTTGTACCTTAACATCAACTTTGAAACTTGCCAAGGTCAAAAGATAAACCTTTATACTGTTGATCTATGTTTTACATAGTGTGAGCTTTTTGTGGGGTCTGATTAATTCCAATGAAAGTTTGCTTCAATGCTTCCTGTTGGTTTTGGTGTATGAGAGGGTGTATATTTTAATAAATGATCATGAAAGTTGGTGTGCAAATTATGCTTCTATTGTAAATATAACCTTTATTTGAAGCTCTATTTACTCAACAGTATATTTATCATGAAGTCACACTTCTTAGAAACAGACAGAAGTTTTCAACACTTTAAGGGGACCTGCTTGTGTTTTGCTTTGTAGATTTAGAAGCACACTGGGTGTGCTTTTCTAAAAGAAGGGGTGTAGGTGGGAGGAGGGTGAATGAGATAGAAGCTAGGTGGTACAAGTGACTCGTGATTAAAGGTGAACCTCCTAATGTCATATTCCACTTTTAATTGACAAATAGAATCTTAAAGCTAAGGAAGTGAGGGGTGATATAGCCGGATAATAAGGGTACAGAGTGCATCAATAGCTGATTGGAAAGAAAATTTATGACCCATCAGCAATATTGTCCCTAGTTTAAGCCAAGCGCCAATCCAAATGGAAGTCTACTCTTTAGGAATAAGACAAATGCAAAATTATAAAAACAGAGTCAGTGGATATCCCGTTTGCCAAGTCACACGTATAATACATGGGCCTGCAGAGCACTTTCACGTAGTACACACTATCAGGAATGTGCGGTTATTTACCCACATTATTGTCACACCCCGAGCCTTTAGCAGTGACAGTAACCTAGAGAGGCAGGAACTAACAACCCTACATAGTGAGAGGAAACTGAGGCACCAAATGTGAAGCTGCTTGCTTTAGGCCACTTCATCAGTAAATAGGGTGGAATGTTTGATCTGAGAATCTCTGACATCACAGTCTCCATAATTAACTACTGCACGAAGCAGCCTGGCGAAGCTGGCTACAGGAAACTTCAAGGCTCCATCTCCCTAGGACTTGATGGGTGTTAGGAATTTCTGTATGAGCAGTCCTGACCAGAGCAAGCAGAACTACTGCTCCTTTGTCAGAACTCCACATGGGGCTGGAAAATCCCTTTGAGAAATAGTAGGTGGTCAGGAGTCTGAGCTGTCAGAAGGGGATTTTGATGCAATCAGGTTTCAGCTATGGCCCACCATGTTCATACTGCAAAACAGAGCAGGCCCACTTAACTCAGGCCTTTGAGGGGCTCTGGAGAAGCTAGTGGAAGGCTAACTCATTAGGAAGTGGCAATGGAGGAAATGGCAGGGCCCTACACTCCTGGGGTCATAGGGCTGGTACAAATAAATTGGATATGATTCTCATGTGGAAAAGTCATTCATGAAACAGAATTCAAAGCAACAGTTCGGATGGTGCCTATCTTCAACTTGTTTGAAAATCCTTTCAAACAGTTGTCCAAGTGAAGATATTGAATTCTAAACTTTTTAAAGTGTTTATTGATGTAGGCAAGCAACAATATCAAAGAATCATAGATGAAGCACAGCATAGTGCTTACCAAGTTTATTAAAACAGGCCGAAATGGAAATAATATATATTCCCAAATCATATCTTTAAAAAGTGAGTTTTAGAATACAAGAATTTGATGACAAGAGAACTAGACTTGGCCTGGCTGGTAGATTGAGGTGTTTTTTTTTTAAAATCATACTTGTGCTCTATTTTAATTTTAGTTAAAACATTCCATATCCACTGTGGTCTTTTTCAACTGTGTAAAAAGGATAAAATTTACCTTTAATGGAAAGGGAACCTAGAGAGAAAAGGGGTTTGGCATGGCACAGACGGCTGAATCCACTAGCTAGCTATAAGTTAACTAGATACTTATAGGTATTTGAATTTGTCAAGAATAGGGCAAGACTGCTTTAAAATAGCAAGGTAGGTCTGGACAGTGAAAATAAGGATGGAGTTTTCTTGGGTGATTTGCTCTCAGTATGAAAGCAGAGTCTAAATCTGTAGGGCATGAATGCCCCTACCTGAGAGATAGAAAGGATGTTCTAATTGCATCCCAAGACCTGGCTATGTGCTCATCACCTTTTAAAGAGGTTTTATTTTAAAATATCGTATTAACTTATTAAAATATCTTATTAATTCTTTTAACAGAATTTTAAAAATTTACATTTTAAATGTATGTTAAAGGGAACTTTTACTTTGTACTTGAACAGATTAAATAGGCTGACACCAGTTCTTAAATATAACTTCTCAGAAGTAAAACAAATCACCAACTCCAACATTCCTTGTGCTTCTGTGTATAGAATGTACAACACTGTAAACAGACTCATTAACCCATTTAGATGTGTTTTTCTGGGAATTTCTTTTCCTAATATGCAGTGGGCATCTTTCCAGTGCAGCTCAGTGCCTGCTGCAACACACTGAAGGGTCCTCTGTGTTTAGGCAGCATCCACTTTTGAAGAATTACAGATAATAATAGAAAGAACATTCTAGAGACACTAAGAGACAGGGACTAAAGATTTACAATTTTGTTAAGGAGACTGTAAGTAGAAATATTGGGTTAGTAATAATATTTTCTGCTTCTCCCTGATAACTACAGAGGTCAAGCCCTTTACGATAATAACTTTGGCTGTTTTTCTCTTCTTTTGCAACTCCCTGCTTATAACTTTTCCATTTAAAATGTTTGTTCCTCTTCCTTCTAAGAACAGGAACTTTTCTTTCCCTCATGTTTGATAATTTATCTATGATTCGAGGAGGTCTGAGTTCAGATTTCGGTTTGCCTAATTTCTGACAGTGATTTTGGGAGTTCCCTGATGTTGCTAATTCTCAGATCATGTATATATAAATGATGATAAAAACACACACTTTCTAGTATCCTTAAAAATTAAAGTTGTCAAGTAAGACTTATACATGCCAGTGTTTTACAAAGTGGTGTTTTAATGTGTGCATATACTACAGAATGGTTAAGTTAAGCTAATGAAAATGTAGGAAGAAAGGATCAGCTTTTTCCCCCTTCAGTGCTAAAATTAAGACAATGATTGTAAAGTTTTAGAATGGTGCACGTGTGTGTGTGTGTGTGTGTGTGCGTGTGTGTGTGTGCGTGTGTGTGTGTGTGTGTTTGTCTATATGTCTCTGTGTGTGTGTCTATACATCTGTGTGTATAGAGTGTCATTTAAATGAAATCTGTCTGCTTTATGTATAGGTAATACTCTTTTTATTTTAAGAAACAATCACTAGTAGAATATAGTCATCATTTTTTGTGTTTTGCTTAGGATGCTTAGGTCTTGGTTTATAAAAAAAAAATATTTTCTTATATTTCTCCTAGTATACCAGTATTCATTTGTGATACTGTAGAAGCTATACTTCTTTGATAATTGTCTGCTATTTTCTCAGTGGTTTTATTTTACAATCCTATCACAAGCTAAACTCCAATGTGTAGCTAGACCCTTATTCTGTTTTATTGACTTGTCCCTTTCTGTATCAATACCATTGGTATTCTCTCCTCAGCTTCAGGGCATGTTGGCCCTTCAAAAACAAAGCACTCACTTTTAAACAATTTATTTTAATTATTATTTATTTATGTAATGTGTTTATGCATTTACTCGCTGCCTATCTTCAGCTTTCATGTACTCGCAGGGATACCTGGCCTCGATTTTCTTTATCACTGGGCCACACTGCCTAAAACAGTGGCTAACTTGAATAAACAAAAGAAATCTAATTTAGACTTGGACTTTTCTGCTATTACTTCAGATATATCCATTGTTAAACTAGTCACAAAGAGAATAAACAAAGCAAAAGGCACAGAAACTCGTGTAACTACTGCCCTACCTCTAATTTTAGCAGGAAATAAAGTAATTCTTGCTTTTCATGTAAGTATTCTGCCAGTGGCAGTTAGTTTCAAAGGCAGTCATATTGCTAGGTTGTGATTTTTTTGCACACTGTGGCTTGGTAGTGCTTTTTTTTTCTTTTTTCTATTTAAAAGAAAATCATTCACACTGCCATTTGTTTTAGAGAGAAAAATGTAACTATTTCTTGAAAATTTCATCTTTCAAGATCTAGATGAATGCTGTTTGAAGTAAACAGAGCTTTGTTTTCCTTCTGTACCTCCCTGAAGCTCAGAAAGATGTGGACAGTGAGCGGTTCAGTTTCCTGTGTCTTGTTGCACTTCACAGTCTTGTAAATATAACTTTTAAATTATATTAATCGATGTTTAAGTAGAACAAGTGTCAATTTCTTTTTTAATTAACCTATTTTTTTCCCTGATGTGAATTGAGAAATATTGAAATTGGGAATATTGGAAGCACAGGAAATACTATAAGCCTGAGTAATGGCAAAGCAAACCACTCCAGGCAGGCTTCCCTCAGAAGCGACCATGCTCTATCAGTGTTTTGCTGACCTTTTTCTCACTGTGCAGAAAAATACTGAGCCTGGAGAAGGCCGAGCAGCACTGGACATTAGCAGCCAACCTGAAACTTCTGGGACTATTGGAAGGCAGAGAGGCATGCAGGTCAAAACACATGCCTGGAGTTATTTGTGAATGTCATAGCTTGACCAAGAGCACCGAGAAGACCTGGTCGTGTGTCAGATACAAAAACTGTGACTATCAGCCCACCTTAGCTGACATCAGACACTCTGGGAATGGGGCCCATATGCTGACACTTGACAGACTCTTCAGCTGATGCTTTTCTGGACTTAAGTTTTAGAAACACTGCTTTGGTTCAACGAGGTGATGGGTAGGCTGAAATTATTTGGGAGGTTAAAACATCAAACATATATTAAAATACTTGCCTCAAACATCAACCTCCATGTCAAAAGGATAAAAAGGAAGTTGAAAGCATGGGGGAAAAACTTAGCAAGACTGTTAACAAATTGTAACTTTAAAATTTGGTGAAAGTTAGGCAAGTTTCCATAGAATCTTTTACCAGGATTCCCAAGTGAATAATATCCTAAGGATAGACCTTCTTAATTGGATGCCAATGAGGCAAACTCTTCTATTTCCACCCCCATCTGCTAAGACATAAATCAGTTCCTCATCATTCCCTTCCAGCAAAGCTGGGTTGATTGTGTTTTTCCAGATTGTCTATCAGGAAGGGTCTTCCAGTCTTTTGGGATACAGGCTAAGGCCTTTGTCCTTTTGTGGCTCAGCAAAAGGATTTATATTAAAAATCAAGACTATTATTGGATACAAATTATTCCCACTCTCTGCAACAAACCTGTAGTTACAAAGATAGATACCATAATGTCTCTTCTATTTCACTTTGAGTGGTGGTGGGGAGGTATTGGCAAAGTACCCAGGCACTTGAAAAAGCATTTTGAATATTTCTACTCACTAATTTTTAATGGAACAAAGTTAATCTTTGAAGAATATTTTTGACTTTTAGCATAAATATTTTAACGCCATTTTCATAAATTAGTATAACAACTGAAATTTTCAGAATTATCTCCCATTGCCTTGCTCACACTTCGCACTGGTGTCTTTCTCTAGTATAATGCTAACTGTCCTCGGGGACTCAGTCTTGCTATATCCCTATCTGGTGATTGACACACCATGTGACAACTTCTCTGCTGCAATTTTGCACCCAAATTACAAGAAAGTATGAAATCTAATTGATAACAGTTAAAAAGAAAAGCTTAAGCTACTCATTTTCACAACATGGGGTATACTCGATATTGGCTTGCATCTATATATATTTCAGTTCCAGATGTGTGAGGGACTTGAACAAGAAGTAGAATGCTTCACTAAGAAACAAAAACAAGTCCCGTGGAAGAAAGGAAAAGGAATTGGTTTCCTTCCTCATTTGTCTTTCCCGAGGACTGAACTAGAGCACACTTCTGCTTTCCTACTAAAAAGACAGAAACCTCTTATTCTTTAGCATTAACAATTAAAGTTATACTGTACTCTAGACAAAGCAGGTCACTGTATAGGTAACTTAACCACAAAGATTCATGACAAAACTTAGGATCTGCACTTTAGGAAAAGGGATCTGTCGATGTGCCCTGGTCATCCAGTGAACCTTCTTTTACAGATACACAACCATTTGGTTCACATTCGAGTCTATTTTCTCATTAAATCTATGACCTTTGGCTACAACCTTCTTTATTCACTGAAGGGTCTTCCTTGTGTAATCTGATGATCTTATACAATTTCTGTGAGTCTGCTTTAAAGCATCTCTCACTGGCTGGTTATGTACAATAAATCATTTTAGATTTCTTCTGCTTTTCCTACTGAGAAGCTCTCATGCTGTGTCCATATGTACAAGGACATATAAGGTGCACATTTTCAGAATGATGAAGGCACATTCAAACCACATGAGTCCGAGACTGCCATCAGCAGAACTGTGCAGTGGGCTACCATGAAAACAAAGGTCGTGATGCATATAGAAGTGGGAGAGGATAATGAAAGAAACTGGAATATGAGAAGAGAAAGGGTCGAGCCTTAACTCCATCACCTAACTAGATGAGGTGTTTCAGCTCATACTTTAATCTGAACTGTACTTTTCTCAATTGTAAGATGAAGACTAAATTAATAACAAGAATATATAAGGGGTCAGGGATGTAATTCAGTGACAGAGTGCTATCCTGATATGTATTTGGCGATAGGTTTGATACTTACCACAATAGAACAAAAAACCTGAGAGAGAGATAGAGATAGATCGAGAGATCTAAATCAAATCTTCATAAATCTGTTCATAAGAAAGGCCAAACACTACTGACAAGCCGTGTGTGTGTGTGTGTGTGTGTGTGTGTGTGTGTGTGTGTGTGTGTGTATTCTCAAGATGACACCATGGCTGCTAGAGGAGCATTGCTCTCTGCAATGGTGAGTGCCTATTGAAGGAGAGCGGGAAGACACTGCACAGGCTGTGTGCACAGTATTCACCTGGAGTTCAGGTGCTTTGTACATGGAGAGGGCTATTCTATGAAAGTGTGTTGGACAGGGATAGTGTCACTCTCCTTCACATCTATTCTGCGTCCCTTCAATGTCTTTAAGAGTCAGAAGTGATGTGCATTTTAAGCATAAAGCTTAAGTCTTGGGGAAACCTGTGAAATATATTTTTGATAACCCCTTTCATCATTACATTCTTTTGCCTTTTTATTTTTAGAGGTCAGAATCTTATTGTATATGAATTAGTGCCATTCTCTCCAAATGTCCCAAGTATGAGGCAGAGGGCATAAGACTGACAAATTTTTAATGAATGTGTTCAAATGTAAATATCAGCCAATCCGACCATCATTAGATTAAAAAGGGATATTATTGCTCTGCAAAAGGAAGATTATGTTCCCAGAACAAAGTGCAGTCCTTTGTAGGGAAAGGTTCTAGTAGTTAGGGAAGCTCTTGACATTGTCTTTGAGCTTCTCATTTTGCTACTAGACAGTGAAACTCTGCCATGGATTAGTAGATAACATTTGAGAACAATTGTTTTTAATTAAAAGCCACATGGGACCCTGAAAAGCCACAAACTCAGTACCAAGCAGATGTGATCAAGCATATAAGCTCTGCTTTCAGTATGAGTGCAGCATAGTGACTCAGACCATAGTGTGGTGGGTTGAGTCTAGGTTCAAATCTTGCCTCTGCTTTTAGTTATATGATCTTTCTTCAGATTTGTAAGCTTCATTACCCTCTGGACTTATTTGAGAAAAATGAAACCACCTGTGACTACTGCATGAATTAAATGAGGGTAATTCTTCCAAGAACTGTTACAGTAAGCCCTTATATTAGTTAAAAAAAAAATGATTGCATTGGCACACTACTAATGATTAGAATTAACATCTTAATTCTAATTTCTTCTTATTATCTTCTTTATTTTTTCAGTCCTAGTATCTGTGAACTAGAGGTAACAAAGGTTTCCCTCCCCAGGCTATTGTAAAATCTAAATGAGATAATGTATGTTCATATACTATTTGGCAAATATATATCTGAAACTGAGTTGTAATACACACTGTCTGTTCTGGAACTCTGCCTAGAAATGTTGTGAGAGAAAGGAGAAATAAAACTAATGAATATCTTTAATATATAATATGCAAGTCCCAGCTTCTCTCCTACCCTGCACTTCCAGCTGCCTGTCCAGTCTCCTCAAGGTGCCCTTGTCTCTCACACCTCCTGCCTACCATGAGCACTATGGTTAAGTCTGAAACCACACCCTTTTCATATTAAGATTATCTCTTGCAAGCTAGACATTTCTGATGATGGAGTAGGACGGAGAGGCAAACCCTCCTGCATTATTGTGATCTTAATAATTTCTTAATAATGACCCAGTAATTTCCTAATTCTTGAGGAAGTTGAATAATTTGATGTAAAGCAGGTAAGTTCTACTTCAATAGTTTTTCTTTTACTATTCTAAAATTGAGCTGTAACACTAGAGGAAAAACTTTAGATTAAATGTGTTTTTACAATAGAATATAAGAAATGTGTAAGAGAAATAAATGAAAGAGTTGAAATTAATATGAATGTAGATATGGTAAATAAACAAAAGCTGACATAGTAAATAAAAATCACTTGCATGAGACCAAGTAGCCTGACCATGCCTGAAGGACACATAGTTTCCTTTGAGTTTCAGAATGGACCATCCCCATTCTGTCCCCCCTCCTGACACCCATTTGGCCCAAGTACACAGAGTGCCCAGGCAGTCATCAGATAGGGAAATGAGACTGTTCAGGGAACATGGAAAAGAGCTGTCATACTCCAAAATAGAGCCTGGAAAGTTTATCATCTCTGAGTGAATAGGAAAATTGACCGTTTTTAGACTAATTAAAATTCAATGTATTTTCATTTGCCATTTTGGGCCCACACATTTATTTTCCCCTCCACATCATTAAAACCACAGATACCATGGGTTTCTGACTAGTTTTAATGGAAATAGGCAAAATATAGTTTTAATATTCTTTTAAAAATCCTGTTATACTGAGTTGTGTTTAACATTTTTGAGAGAAATTGCATCTTTGAAATAATAAATCAACTTTTTTTTCCATTTGATTTTGCTTTTTTATGAATGAAATTGTCAACTTGGAAAAGTACAATTTCCATTTCTGGTAAACCACAGTGCACAGTGGAATACTATAAGCCTGGGTATAAGCATGGCAGCTGCAGAGGAAATATTTAGAATAAGGAAAACTTTTATTATTTCTATATATTTTCCAAGACAGGAATTCATGGATCTGCTGTTTAAAGACAAACAAAATGCAAAAGTGAAAGACATTTTGCATTAAGATAACTTTGGCTGTCATGAATTTAATAGTAAGTACATTTCTCCTTTCTGATTTACTTACACTCTGGCTCTCCTTGGAATCATTTTCAAATCTGGTGTGTGGAAGCCGTGATGTCTCGTTTCTTCTTGTGTGGAAGGCGCTCTAATGACACTTACCTTAGGTGGATACTGCAAATATAAAATGCATTAAAATCAGTAAAAAGTACAGAATGTTATAGGCTCATAGTGAGCTTTAATAAAGTGGTAAATATATTTACCATTATTTTTTATTGGGATGTTTTAATAAACATCTCCATTTTGTATACATGGTTTCTTACAAGCTCTTAACTAGTTCTAAAATCATTCTTAAGTTTGAAAACATATCATTTACAAGTTGGATATAATGATATAGTACCTTCTTTTAGTTAGTTTTACATTGGCTCTTAAGTCTTTAATATTCTTAACCATAGTATAAAGATTAGCATTTTGGAATTAACACTCAGACTTAATATACAAAAGAAATATCATTATTGCTGAATATATATATATATATATATGTTTTTTTTTTCCTGAAGGGAGTTAAGCACAGTTTTCCCTGCATTCAGAAAGCAGGATTTGTGGGAATAGGGTACATATAGTTGATTTGAGCATGGGAGAGTATCAAAAGAGACAGAAAGAGACGTGGGGATGCTCAAGCAAAGGGGCTTTTCCTTGGGAAGTTATACATCCGGACCACACAGGCTTACTGAGTGAGTTGAAAGGACTGGGTATACCAGGAGAATAGACAGATTAACTAAGATAGCCCAGTCTTGTTCACATGGTTCATTCTCTGTTCACCTGAGTGTAGTGGTGCCCGAGGATTCCTGCAAATGCTCATGGCGTGGCTTCCAATCACCTTGTCAGCTCCTCAGAGAGAGCACTGACATGGAGTCAGGGGAGGGGACTCTCCCCGCAGATATCTCACCTTTTGCTGGGGGAACTATGACACTTCTGCTGTGGTCTCCTCCCTAATGAAAGCATTGGACTCCTGATCTTAATAAAGGTCAAATATTAATTACCAAGAAAACATATGGCACCACCTTAAAGGCAGAAGTGCCATTTTAACAAATTAAAATGCAGCTCAATGATATTATAACAATCAAATTGGACATCAAGCTGCTACTCCTCAATTGTGCCTAGGTATTAATATTTTAGTAGCTAAAAAGAAAAGCCAGGTTTCTCATTGACCTGCTATTCACTAAGATAACATATCTAATTTGTAAGAATATATATTTTCCTCATGGGATGCAACAAAATTATTTTCATTTTCAATGGGAAAAGAAGCAACCTAGTAAATTCTTATTTTTCCTGAATTGGCCCCCGAGCTATGATCATTTGCTTGGTTGGGGTTTTGCCTTAATGCCATCTATGCAGTCTATGTGATGTTAGGGATGAAAAAGTGTTCTAATATTGTCCTGACCTTTTAACCTTGTAGTAGGCCCAGGCAAGAAGGTGCTGAAGCAATTTGCATTACTGTGTGCTCTGTGCCATGAACTTCCTTGTATCTTGGACTAAAGAGATTCCATCCAGATGCTCATAAACATCAATATTCTCTGCAGGACACCCTTATGCTTGCCAGAATTCTACCTGTCCCACATAAGAATAGAAAAATCATTACACGAAAAGTTGGGTTAATTAATATATGAGTTGAGTCAATTTAAAATTAAAATTGACAGCAATACAATTTGTCTTTTCTTTTACCCTTGTTGCCTGAGATGGCTTCACAAGGATCACTCTAGAGAGAAAAGCTCCTTAAATAACCAGGCTTTTCTTTAGGAGTCACTATTATTTACTACAAAGTGAGAATTTCCCTAATTATATTCATAGGGTAAGGTATTTTTTTGTTTTAGAGCTTCAGGGAAGTATAAACAGAGTTTTCATGTTCTGTGGTCATCAAATTGCTGTTAATATTAGTAAATTCATTTGATTACTGCTTTAAAAAGGAGTTGGTTAAATAATAAAAACCTAAAATTCAAAATCAATATTACATTTCACATTTTAGGCGCTGTGAAGAAATGTCCTGCTTATATATATTAGGCATATATAATAGAACATTCTATTAATATAGGAGGGGCTTGGACTATTCCTAGCTGTGTCAAAAAGTTGGAATTTGGGGATAATTACAGTCATAGTGCCTGTAGCCCCATTGGATGGAATGCCAGGCTTAAAGTCTTCAGGTAGACAAGTTAGCATGTGTGTGGAGAGAGGCTCCTCATTCCATCTGTTGCAAAAGCTTGACCACTGACAATGATTAATATTCTAATTATAGTTTTTTTAAAGTCTTGAAATCACCACCAAATGTCATTAATTGGAGTAGCAGAGAGAACAATGTTAGTCAACATTAGACTTGAGTTGTAGCTCTGCCACATTTAGGAATCCAGGAATTTTAGCAAGTTTTTAATCCTGCTTCCTCATTGCTGGATTGGTCTTGATAATATCCTGTAAGGACACAGGATACTATAAGGGTGTCCTGAGAAGTGACTGAATACTTTTGCACCCAACACACAGTAGGCTACAATGTATTGTCATTGCTTATGTTACTATTTTGTTGTATCTCTCAAAGTTAGAAGGCTTATCTTAAAGAAGATAGATTTTTTCTTTAGTATGAGTTGTTTCAGATTCTAGTCTGTACTGGGGAAATAAGAAAACCCTTGACCACAAATGTATAAATAGCACCCAATTAGCTTCATCCTAGTGCAAGAAGCAGGGGTATAACTATTCTTCAAGATCAATGATAGATTGGTTTCAGGACCAAAAAACTGTGGACAATTAATTTCTACATGGAAAACAGTGTGGTATTGGATTGTAATCCAAACCACATGCTCTCGTATACTTTTAATTATTCTGGACTACATGTAATAACTGCTGTAATGTAAATGCTTTTTGAAGAGTTGTTTTTATTTTTAATTATGTGTATGTGCACATGTCAGTAGTCTGTACATGTGAGTACAGGTGCCTATGGGCGCCAGTGACATCAGCTACCCCTGGAGCTGGAGTTACAGGCAGCTGTGAGTCATCTGACATGTATGCTGGGAATTGAACTTGGTCCTCTAAAAGAGCAGTGTTTGGTCTTAACTGCTGAGCCATCTCTCCAGCTACTGTAGATGCCATTTAAATGTGTGCTTAGCTGGACTGTTTAGGAGACAGTGACAGGAAAAAGCAGCCTGCCCATATTCGGTAAAGATTTAATTTTTCAAAAAGCTGTTGTCAGCATGGGTGCAAAAATCCAAGTCTGCAGACCCCATAGGCAAAGACTGTCTGCTTCACTCTGTGATTTCCAGGGGTTCTGCTATTTAGCCGGAGTGGTGGCCCAGATGCTCCTCTACATATGCACTGGCAAACACGGACTGCAGCCTGAAACAGGAGAATGGGTGGAATAAGCCTCAAAATGAAAACAGATGATTGATTTGGAGGGAGTACCACAGAGAAGTATCTGAAAGTTTTGGGACAATCACAAATTAGTGCTTCAAAATAAAACTTTAAGCTTTGCAGTAACAAAACTCCCTTCAGGAAAAAAAAAATGTTAGCATCACTATAGCTAAACTGAAGTAAGTTTTAACTCATCCCATTATGAGCATAGAAAGCTGTCTGGATTTTCTGAGAAGATGGGACAAATGGGTGACTGTCCTGTGTAATCCTGAATGGAAAGAAGGGAAGTTAACATGTATTCATAACCAAAAAGGAAACGTCATAAAACAACCAGAAAAGATTTCATCTAATCATCCAAAAAATGACACATTTGTTCTAAAACCTTTTTTATACAACTTCCAAGGATATAATCATTCTGAGAATAGTTTGTATATGCTGAAATACTAGAATTCCTAGAAGGGTAGGGTTTATAAAGCCTTTATTGGTCTTTTCCCAATATGTTATTGTAATAAAGAGATTAATTATTGTCAAAAGAGAATGAATGCACTGTATGAAAGGAAACATACTATACACATATTAAATGTGTGAACACACACATGCACATACACGCACCATCTCCCATGCACAGATCCTGTGGAGTCTTTAAAAGACTGATATAAGGCTGTGAGACTGCATTTTGTTTGAGGGGTCAGTGGCTGTCAGTGAAGACTGAAAAAATGAAGCAGCACTTAAGCTGAAGTTGAGGTTGTACAGTTTTTAAAAATGAGAGATAAGTGCTTTTCAAACTGACTGAAATGACTGTACAACTCACACTTCCATTTCCATCCCTTGAAGCAGGCACCCCAGGCTGTAGCCGTGGCCAGCTCTCTTCCTTCCCTATCTTCTGCTAACTCTTTCAGACCTATTGGCTTACCTCCTGGCTTCCAAGGGGCTATTGGCTCTGTACTTTTCTGTTCAACTAGCCTCTCATGTTTTCAGAAGGCTTCTTTTCCATTTGTCCCTTAAAATCTGGTGTTCCCAAAGGCTCTGTCTTAGATGATTAGCTTTCCATTTTAATTTCCATCTTTGATTTCTTTCTTTCCTCTTTCTTTTAACACCTTTGTACTGTTAGCTGCTAAAACCGCACTGAAGTTATTCTAATGTTTAAATCTAGTATCAAAGTCTTTGGAGGCATGAATGTCTATATCTACTTGTATGGAATACCACCATGTAGATAAAACAAAATACATCATGTTTCTTTTTTTTCTCCCAAATTTAACTCTAAATCTTTCTGATTCAAAATACTTCTCGTCCATGCTAGGTGATTGATGCTGCAAGTCTCCTGCTATCTGTGAAGGAAACCTAGAATTCCTCATATACTGGGCAGTACCTTCATTCATTTGAAATTTGATCATTGTCCCTTACATTAGTTCTTTCAACCCCCACCCTTTTCTTCAGGATAAAATGCAATCTCTTTAGTTCAGCTGGCACATGGGCTTCTTGGTAAGTTATTGGAGGTCTGCCAACCTGATGGGTGCAGCCCATGCATCTTCAGTTTCCCAAATCACCACATTGCTTCAAGGTTTGAAGCCTTATATTTTTATTTGATTTTAATAAATAATCTAGTTCCTTTCTGTAACACAACTAATGTCTTCCTCTCTTTATTCAGCTTCTTATGTGTTATCATTTTAATGCCAACTCATGACCTCTTTAAAAGGATCACCTCCCTAGAAGCTGCTCCTGCTTCCCACTTCAGAGCACTATGGCAGTGCATACCCCGGGTTGGGTAATTGTTGGTTTGTCTTTCTAGTTTCCTCAAACCAGGGACTAAAATTTATCATAATATTCTCTGACCAAAACATAATAAAAATTTAGTAAAATTTTATTTAGTATTAAAATCTGAGTGATGCAATCATGGCAAAAATTTGTTATGTTAAGGGGGAATAATTAACATTCTCTGAAGGATGGACATAAGTTAGGTCTGAAATGCTGGATTTTGAGGCTCCAGACAAATAATGCACAGCTTCTGGGATAAGAGCTGTTGGGAGAAACATAAACCAAAGCAAAGCAGTCTATCAGCGGAACCATTATAAATGGACATGGACACACACACACACACACACACACACACACACACACACACACACACCAGTATTGAGGAAATAGAATGTAAACTGAGGTTGACAGGCAAGGGCAAAAGGTTGAAAGTGAAGGATGGACTCTAAATTTGGAGTCAATTTTTCTAGTATAACTGCAACTCCAGAACTGGAATTAAGGGGCTGCTGAGATTTTCACCCTATCATCGATGGGGGGAAAGTCAGATGGGTTATATCATGAAACTTCTTAAATAACATTCTGAAGAGGGGGGCTACACCCTTGGAAAGCACGCAATAATTATGAACAGAGGGTGACAAGACCAGAGCTTGCAATTATTCTGGCTATGTTTTGAATTCAACACATAGGGACTGGAATGTGGTTGAATATTAAAATATTTTGATAATAGTAATAAGGGGTGACTGTGGAGCTGGTAAGAAAGCATAGCACCCATTAGAAATTCAAAGTACTCTTGAGACTTGATAAGATGTAAAAGAGGCATATATTGCCATAAAGAAATTTTAGTGCAACAACATAGTTAAATATTGTTTACAGAAATATTGATTGCATTGCCCTGAACCACGTACTTTTTTTGGAGAATTAACCCATGTTTACAGAATGTTGCACATGCTTTATTTAAATAAGGAGAGACTTCCTTCAGAACAAGGCAAAGTTTTACTTTTCAAGTGTCCACAGGTCCCCATAGGTGTCAGGCAGCTGAGGGGAGCTGCAGACACAGGCTAGCAAGCACAGCGGGGTTTGAGGAAAGGGGCCTTCCAAACCAGCCTGGGACCAGGGACTTTTAGTGTGCTCTTTGACAGACATTTCCTTTTCTAAAAAATTGGTTTTTTGTCTTTAGGAATAAAGACAGAACTACATTCTAAACCCACACATCCACACTGCTTTGGGGAAACTGAGTCATGAAAATTGCACTGAACAGTATTAAGGAACATAAAGCAATGGCATTTCTACTGATTTGTCCTCAATGTTCCAATCCCATGATTTACTTGAAAAATACAAATTTCAAGATCTGTAACCTCATCATAGATCAGTTTTCTAACCTTATACAATGAGGCCAGAAGCACATGATTTTTGTGTATTGATGAATTTTAAAACAACCTATGACCATTTTAACAACACAAAGTATTACCATTTGGGTTTTCATCAGCTGGAACTCTGGAAGATCAAATCAACAATTGAATAACACATAGCTGTCATACCAAACCATGCTTTTAATTATACTTAAGATGGAAGAAATGCCAATTTCTGAGTGAAGTGATCACTCTATTTATTTATGCTTATTTTCTACTAGATGAAAAAAATCCTTGAGGACAAGGATATGACTTTTTATGTACTGTCAGACTTAAATCAATAGTTGGCATTTAATAAATAATCAAAATGTTTATGAATAAATGATATTTAATTATATAACACATAGAGCCTACTATGCACAAAGTAACTACCCAAATTCTTTACAAATATTAATTCATTTAATCCACATTAAATAAAATCTTTTAAATAGATTTAGCCTTTTTAACCCAGAAAGGTTGAATTACTTGCCTGATTCACGCAGCCGAAAGTGATGGAGCCAGGAGTCTTGCCCGAGCACAGCTATGTCAGAATCTTTGCTCTTACCTTATATCACTTGCAAATAGACACTGTCTTTAAAACTTTAAGGACATAAATATTCATCCAATGTATGTTTTTAATGATGCAGTTGAACTCACAATAAGAAGGTATGGGTTTGAGCACATTCTTAGTTTACTTGATTTGTGGCATTAAGCAAGTTTATTAGCATAATGGAACCTCAATTTTATCATATATAAAATGAGGGCAGTATTTTTTTTTATCTCAAAAGCTTATTATGAGCTTTACAAAACTGATTTGTATGAAGATACCAGAACACAGTTGGCACCCAGAATGTTACTTGGTATGCCAAGGAGAATGGTTCTTAATTGTTTTCCTTTTCCTCTTTCAAAAGGTGCGTGTTTGCACATTGTATATCATATAAGTCTTAGCAAAAGGAAATCAGATTCTTTGCTTCATAAGGCATTGTTTTTTTTAACATTTCTTGGAGATAGAGTTCATGTACTAAATCATTTTCTGGATGGTCAGATAGCTTGTTTTCTGGGAAAAATCTTTTCTTAGTATCTGTTATGATTTAAACATCAAGGAATAAAATCTTTCTTCCAATTAGAAAATCAAGTTATATGCATCACATACATGGAATGAAAGGATAGACCAGCAATACAACAAATGACATTTATTTTCACCATGATCCTTCAACATTCATTAATCTATGAAATCCAAAGATCAGACCAGCAATTCAATAAGTGGCATTTATGTTCACCAAGACCCTCCAACACTAATAGATTTTATCAAATATTATGGAAAACTGTATCAGCTGATTCTTATCAGTCATGGTTACATGTTATAATCTCCTAAAGATGTTCATCAATATACAGACCTCTTCCCCAGATATCCTCATTTAATTAGGTTGGGTAGGGTCGGGCAAGCTTTTTTTCCCTGTTCTTTCATTAAATAAAAATTATCTCAGGGATTCTAATTTGTGGCTCAAGTTGAGAACACCAGATCAAGTTATCAATGAAACATCATTGGCCCTTTATCCTCACTTTACCTTTACTTTAATAAACAGCAACAAGAGATAGCATTTTTATTCTAATCAACATTGAAAAAGTCTAGGGGGTTTTCACAGAGAACAGAGATGCCACGGCATGATTGTACTAATATTTAGCTTCATTTCTTTAATTGCTTGAAACAGAGGCTATCTTTATTAATCTGCCACCCTCAAAATAACCGATGTATATTAAATTAATTAATATAATTAAATTAATTTTTCCATATAAGCACCTGAGATTTCCATATAAGCAACAACTCTGATTAGTCATAAGCTTCTGTGGATCAGTTATAATGAAGAGTTCATGTTTACTATTTTCAATGTGTTGGTCAATAAGCAATAAACAACACAAAACAATTTTACAATATGGTAAGTATTATTCTCATGGTTTTAGTTCTTAAAATTAACTGCCGAGGCTTAGAGTCATTGTTGCACCAAAACAAATCCCAGGTGAGGGTTGTTTGGGGCTCTTTTAAAACAGAATAGAAATGAATGTGAATACTGACAAACTGAGGACTTTGCAAACCCAGCCATCCTAGTTCCTCTCATAACAGAAGCATATGAAACCAGCAATTCCAGCTTTCCAAAGCTTAATTATTTAATTACTGAAAGTGTATTAGGCCAACAACAAGCTATTACAAATTATATTTAACAAACATCATAGCATTAAAAGCATTCCCTCTTCATCCTTAATGGCAAGTCAACCGGCTTGACTATATAAAATACTTGTCTTCTACAATCATTTCAGACACTTAAACTTGGACACTCGGCTATTTAAGATTAGCTTCAGGAACATAGTCAATCTTTATTTTATTTTGAACATTTTAGTCTCAGTTGCCCAATAATTTCAACAAATATCCTTTGCTCAGAGCCACTTAAACCACAGAGGTGGTCATGGACTCCTACAGATCACTTCTTCCTTTTCTGATTTACTATATATTGTTAGATTAAAGATATCAAGATTTAAAGATATAGAGCTTTTAGGCAGATTCCAGAAGCAAAGCTGGCATGATAGGTGACAAATTTAATTGCATTGTTAATTTTTGACTTTGGATTTCCTTGGACCTCGGGGAAAATGACTGTTTTGAGAAGAGGAATTAATTTGTTGAAATGTTTCTTGATGTCTTTCACCCAGGCTTGGAAAGAGCATCATGAAAAAGAGGGCTCTTTTGGAAACTATGCACACAACAGATTTTTCCTAATAGGTGTGAAGAATGGCTGCTATGCATAAATGATTGTTGGAAAATAATTCTTTGTAAAACATGACCAAACAAGCAACCCCATTCACTACTGTACTCAATTCCAAGACCATTCCAAGACTAAGAACAAGGCAACACATTATCTAGATGCTGATATTCTCTGCAAGTTATTTGCTAAACACCTATTAGGAAAAAAACCCCACAACTTTAAGTCTAAGAGTTAATACTCAATAAAATATAGACTAAAGGTTTTGAAAGAAAATTCATATGCATAATATTATGAAGAGCTCCTCAACACAAAATTGTAAGCTGTAACACCTTCCAAAGATGCCTATTTTTTTCTTTATTCATGGTAAAGTGAAGCAAGAGAGACTAAGCAACAGACTGCATCAGAACCTCTAACATCACAATCAAATCACAATTTTGCAATAAAAACCCAAAGTATCAATCTCACCACCACCTCTAGCTATTTCTGAGACCCCCAGATCTTTAAATCCCACTCACCCTCCAACCCTTCTTACCAGCAATTCTCTCTGAGTGTCTGGGCACAGCTCAGGCGTTCTCAGGAACTCAGGCTTCACTGGGCATCTCCCGGGAAGGGGATGCCAACCTCAGGGTGAGGTGCGCACCTCTCCAGCCAGGAGGGTCTGCAAGCGGCTGGGTGCAGCCCACCCAGGGGCTTGGGTGGCTCGCTTTCCTAGTTTAATGTGAGAGCAAACTGGGTTAGTCTTTTTGCAAGCCGCCTTGCCCCCCTACCAATTTCCAAGCACTTTAAGCCTTCTTTAAAGGATAGGTTCAAAGTCCAAGGCTGTAAGCTAGCCCGAAGGCAAGGGTCCCTTTCCCGTTGCTCTCTGCTCCCAGAAGCGCGGGACGCTCACCTAAGCGGAGCCTGCCTCTGCTCTTCCCCAGATGAGGCTGTGCGCAAACTTCTCCGACTTAAGTCCTTTTCTGTGCGCTCCACCCCCGCCCTTCGCGAGACGCGCTGTCGAGGCGGGGCGGACGCTCGCAGAGCCCGCTCCGCTCGGCCCCTCCCTTCACTCCAGGCCTTCCAGCCTTTCAAGGGGGGGTCTGGGGGCCCCTCCAAGTGCCCCCGAGACCCCCTCGCCCCCGGCGGGAGAGGGTCGACCCCTCCCCACCTACCCCACCCCTTCACACCCCCCTCTACCCCCCCGAGGGTCCCGAAACCCCTGCGCTGCGCTCCGAGCCCCGGGAAGCAGGAGAGGGTCCCTAGTTAGTTATATGAGTGGGAGGGACTAGGGGGTCGACAGACTGGGCAGAGAGACATCCGTAACCGGTCCCTGGAGGCAGCTTTCTGGGAATCCAGCCCCTTCCCCGAGGATGCAAATTCCATAGGGAGGTGAGTTTCCCAAAGAACGCTAACCCAGAGAGAGTGGCACTGTATGTAGTTCTGAGAGCGGTCACTCCGAGGACCGCGCCAGCGACGCGGCGGAGAGTGTGCTCTGTAGTGGGGCGCGGTAGTAAAATTGGGGTGGGGGCGTGAGAAAACAGCAGACGGAGATCGGGAGTGCTGAGTAAGGAGCCCGGAGGCAGAGGGTAAGAAGACAGAGGGTCCTGCAAGCCCCGGACCGCTCCGGATTTGGGCAGGTGCAATCTAGGGAGCAGGTCGGATTTGGAGGGACATTTTCTTCACATAAGAGGACGTTGCTGATATCTTAGTGACAGAAGTGAGGATAGCTAGAAAGGAGCGGAGTCTGAGGTGCCTGACTTGTGGAGGACAATTCCGCTCTCCACAGAAAGCCGGCAGGAGCCCGGGACAATCCGATTCCAGGCGGGGCGCAGCGGGGACGGCAGGCGCACCCTGCGAGGCAGGCAAGTTGTTTCTAAGGGCGGGCTGCCCCCCACCTCCTTGTGTCCGGAGCTGCGTGCACTCAGGCGGCAGCGGACACGCAGCGGACACTTTTTTTTTTTTTTTTCCTATTCAAGGAAAAGCTCGGAAAAGCGGCTACCTGTTTGTCCCGGGAATGCAAGGTGGCTGTAGCCGTCCAGGTTACTAACATACCTGAGCAAAAGCAATAGTAATAATAAGGTAGGGGTTGGGGGAAGCCAGAGAGCGATGCAAAACTCTTTCCTAGGCACTCAGAGGTTAAGCGCTTGGGCAGTTCTGGGTGTCAGAGATGCAGGTGTCTTTGAAAGGGGCTACAGCCCCTTGCTGCTCATGCATTCTTGGAGATCAGTGACTAGGCAAAAGTGTGTGTGCTTCTGTCCTAATTTGAACCCTGACTCTTCAACTGAGAGAGACTACAGGGGTCCTTAATTTGTGTAGTTTGGGACTTTTATTGTCTTAGTGGAAGACAGAGTCCAGGGACAAATCAGCTCTTCCTTGGGGGGCGTCTTTGTAGGCTCCCTTTTTTGTATAGCCCCCCTGCCACTTTCAGTCTGGTGACCCAGAGGGCTGAGTGTGACCCATCATGCATTCAAACCTAAAGCACCACCCCAGTGCAGGGGGAGAGTCTTCATCCTCTTCATTTCCCGGGTCTAAGTGGCAATAATATTGTTAAGAGTATAAAGTGAGACAAGGAGAGGGACTGGACATTCGGGTGAGGAGGGGGTTTGCAAGGAAACATGCTGAGTAACAGAAACAAAACCTTTAGGTGAAGCTGTCTATTTATACAATTAATTTGTGCTAATGTAAAAAATTAAAAGTGACCCTCTAAATTCAGGCTTCAGATGCAATTCTTGGCTGTATGCTTTAACATCTGTCTTCGGCTCAAAGGCTCTCTGATTTCCCAGTTGCTGCTGGCCATCTGACATCTGATCAGAGCTGCCTTTAAAAATTCTTTTTGAAACTTTCTTTGCCTTCTTTGGGTTTTATTATTATTATTAAAATTGTTCACATATCTCTTACAGCAACTGCTGGGGGTCAAATGTTGAGAATTCTCCTTTTCCTAGCTCAAACCATCAAAATATCACTTAATTAGAGAAACGGTAGTGTCCCTGCTCTGGCACTGAGTGATACAGCAAGTGCAGAGGGATTGGCTGCTGTTGTTGTTTGCTGACCCTTGGGCATCTCACCGTATTGGTAACAAACAGTAGTATTTTAAGAGCAGATTGGATTTGTGTCTGTAAAGCCGTAAAGTTCCCTTGACTCAGATGTCTAAGAATTATTTAAAAAAAAAAAAAACAGCACACGTATGTTAGACAGTCTCAAACCATGTGTGGTGTAAGCACTGGCAACCTCGACTAATTGGAGTGCTTATTGTGTCAGAAATAATCTTCGAGAAGCAGGAAGTCACTGTAGCCAGATTTCAGGGAAGCTGGAGTAAGATCTGGGATGTCTCTCAGGGGGATTAAATTAACTTTGCCTGCTACTTTAATACCAAAATTGCTATGCACCTGTTGGAGGCACTTGGAGGCACAAGAAGCGTAACTCTACTGTTGTCTTAAGGCTTCCAAAATATTTTCTGTGTGGTCTCCAGAGGGCAGATGTTGATGTGGGGACCATTAAGAAGGATTTGCATGGTTTTGTTGACCTTTTGAGAGTTACTGCTTTTTCCTACAATCAATTTAGTGAAATGGAGTAGAAAATGGCAGAATGGAGTGTGTTTGGGAAGTATGGGTGCTGTTTCTTTAAAGTTCAGTATCACTTCCCTATGCCTGGACTGTACTGAAAAAAAAAAAAGATTTCTTCCTGGGGGTCATAATCTAAGGTGGCATAAATTTGATTTGTGCCGAGCTGCTGCTTTTCAAACTGGATGCCTCATATGTGTAAACAAACCTTTGAATAAAAGAAGTTTGTCAAGGGAGCATTCAGGAAATAAGCACCTTAAAACTGGTAATCCTACATTTCTGGAATTGTCACTAATTACTTTTGACTTCAAAATGCTGCAGCTTTATGGGAGGCTTTGCGTTCTTTGGTCCCTCTTTAAACATTTTGTCCTTTAGACAGCTGTGAGTTTAGGGAGACTCAGTTATAAATCTTGTCTCCCTTGTTTGGCGCCTGAAAAACTAACTGCTTTAGAAGCAAACTCCACCTCTGTCTAAAACTCTTCAATTTTCATTGCCCAGAGTGTGGAGTCTTGCCACGCTTGAGGTAATGAGGTTGCTGTTCGGCTGTACAGTGAAACCCTGGGATCTGCCCACATCTGCCCTTCAGCACTGGGGTTACAGGCATGAGGTGCTGGGCAGGTGGGTACTGGGCTCCGGACTAAGTCCTCATCCTTGATCTGCGAGCACTGTCCTCATGAGTCATTTCTCTAGCCCTGAGTTTCTTCTCCTTTTAAGCTTCCTGGCATTGAAATACATTCCAGGCTGTTATATACCATTTAAAGCATATTTAACATTACGTGGGTCTATAATACACTGGGTTAGACACCCCTGTGGGACCTGATCAGTATAATATACAATTCCCACCCTCAGGAAGCCCACCGTCT
Source organism: Peromyscus maniculatus bairdii (assembly GCF_049852395.1). NCBI lineage: Eukaryota > Metazoa > Chordata > Mammalia > Rodentia > Cricetidae > Peromyscus > Peromyscus maniculatus. The sequence goes on along the minus strand of NC_134854.1, from coordinate 22,529,316 downwards.
CTATAAGGACATGTATCTCTTTCTTTTTAGCCTTCCATACACAGCAGCTGGTGGTTATCCTGTATGTAATTACCCTTCAGATTTACAGACCTCAGGATGACAGCAAGAATAATAATTCACCTTGGTGAAAAATAAATTTTTTCCCTTGAAATAATTTGAACTTTGACCTGATAGATCATGCTTTTCTGGAAGAAAGTCGGCTTTGATTTTCAGGCTCTGTTTCTGAAACGGAGCTGGTACATCTCACAGGGGGCCGCACGGTGATATTTCTCAGAACGCAGCTCCTGGCAGCAGAAAACAAAACACCAAACTAAAGCAAAGCTCAACAACAAATTCCACGTGAACTAGGAAATGTCTTTCCTAATTATACTTAGTATAAACTTTACTTGGGTTAACTGTTAACCCCGTGAATAAATAACCCAGAGTAGGAGATGGTGGCAGGCCATACCCTACTGGGCAGTAATGAAAACTAATTATTCCATGTCTGATGAAGTTGGGAATATATACTTCCTGTTTTATAAAGAGAATTCCAGAGAAAAACCCAGGAGCCGGCGGGGGGGGGGGGGGGGGATCTGCAAAAACAAATGTATGCATTCATTCATTAAAAAAACATGAATAATTGGGCACTGAGGGTTTACATCCTAGTTGGGTGGGGGGAGGCAAATAATGATACGCAGAGTGAGCAGTGGTGAATTTCAGGCACTGGCAGTATCGGGGAGAGACAAGCACGGCAATATTGCTCCACATGTCAGGGAAGCTTGTCCCTGAGCTGAGACCCTCACACTCACCAGGAAAATCCTCACGATTTGCTTGCCCCTCACCCCCTCTTAGAGATGCCATTTGGTCAGGAATCGACTCCTCTTGGGATTGTGCATGTGTGGGCATGTGTGTCTCTGTAAACGGCTCTCTGTAATTTAGTTGTATTTGGTCTGTGCTCGGGAATTTGGAAGATAGGAGGTGTGGGATGAGTAGCCACAGTTTTCTGTACTTCTGAGGCTGCTTCATATTAAGTTATATTAGTAGAGAAAACTCTCACATGGTACTAACCTTTTAGCTTAAATTGTCAGAGTCTCTTGTCAGACTGCTAAGAGGTAGATACAACTTCCTCTAGAGTTACAGCAAAAACTTAAATTGTCTTTAATAGCTGTGGTTCCTAACTCTCTGTTTTATAGTGAAAAACCAAGAGTTTTGTCGTCTCTTCCTTATTGAAAACTTACTCTGCACTGTTCTATTTTACCAAGCATCGATAGCATTATCTTATCTTAATTCTATGATGCAGGCATATTTCATTATGGTTGTGCAGGTGCATAGGCAGATGCGGAATGTGTTTTGACAAAATAATGAAGACTCGATTGCAGGATGATTAATTCGTACATATACTGGATGGCAGTGTTTCAATCAAGGCAAGAATGGGCATCACCTGTCCCCTCAATTCCAGTCCTGGCTGGTAGGAGAACAGAGGGAGAGAGAAATACACAGGGCTGTAAGGGCACAGGGTCAGACTGCTTCGCTTCCCATAGGCTTGCTTCCCTAATTAGGAAAAAACAAAAAAACACAATCTTATGATTCTAAATAGCAGGAGAGGCCCATGGTAGGCATCTATAAATATTTCAGAAATAGATTTTAATTATAGACGTTTTCAGAGAAGGTGACGAAGGTGTACAGATCTTTCAAAGGCAGAAATTGCAAAAAGCAAAGAAACCTCCAGTGTTACAAGAAAGCACAGGACTGGGGATAAGGAGAGGATTGCATGGCAGAGGAGACGAGGGGAGAGCATGCATTTCTTCCCTGGGGTGACCCTGTGCTCCTCTTGTCCCCAGGGTGCCGTTCTTCAAGATTGATTACAGGAAATAAATTGATTACAGATGACTGTGTGTGTCGGGAGAGCGAAATCATGCCTTCAGAACCTCGTTACCTGCCTCTGCCACTTCGGTGGCAGCTTCTCCGGCTTTGCCTTCTCCACTTCAAAGGGGGCAGTGTTTTCCCACGTCCTCTTCATTACTGCTCTGTTTACAGAACGTGTTCTATCTGTTGTCTTGTTTCACCTTGTTGCCTAAACCTTTTTAGATGATTTTTCCCCCTCAGGTTTCAAAATCTTTACTTGATAGATTCTGTCTTCCCCTTTCTTAAAGCACATTTTCGTGTGCTGTTGTCTGTCAGTGATGGACCAGCTAGATCCCCACTTTCTTGAAACTGTCTCTAGTCTAAATATTATTTGAAAGGAAATGTTTGTTTCTTATGAATCTGAATTAAGGTGTCACATGAGGTGCTAGACAAAAATCACCTGCTGTTATGTACAGAATGTCAGATTTAACTCAAGGACGTATGGTGGTACTGCTCAAATTTTGAAGTGCTAAACTACTTGGGCATCTTGATGCAAGGTGGACTCTCCTGGATACCTTAGGAGTGGGCCCTGAGATTCTGTATTTCTTTCTTCGTGTGTGTGTGTGTGTGTGTGTGTGTGTGTGTGTGTGTGTGTGTGCTCATGAAGGCTAGTGGGTGACACTGGGGCCTTCTTTAGTACTTCTCCACCTTAATTATTTAAGATAGTCTCTCTCGATGAATATAGAACCCACAGAATCTGCTATACTGGCTACCCAGCCATCCTTAGGAATCCTTTGGTCTATCACTCCCCTGTACTGGGATCACCTGTGTGCACAAATAGACCTAAGCTTTTATGTGGGTTCCAAGGATCTGAACTCAGGTCCTCATGCTGTGCAACAGACACAAGATTCTGAATTTCTACCGAGGTCACATGTTTCTGATGCTGGTTTATAGCTCATCTTTTAGGCAGTGCAGATTCTGCCTATTCCCCTCAGATATATGCATTGTTTTGTAGATTGCATGCATTTCTAGGTTTTCAGTATGTTTTATTCTATGAGATTCAATGTTGTATGGCCCCATGAAATGGGATTAATTCTGTTTTTTTCTTTCTGGTTTAATCTTAAAAAAGAAATAGTGATGACAATTGCTTTGAATAGAGGCAGCTTCCTGTTACAGGAAGCAGGGAAAGAAGTTTATTTTTGGGGCTTTAATCAACAGAATTTTTTTTTTTCTTAGAAGAAGCTTTGTTTCTAGAGAAGCTAGTCTTTCTGAGGGAAGAATCACCTGTTGGAGAGCAGATAGATGATGCTGACAAGGCATTGATAGAGGTGGTAGGGTAGGTTTGGTACTTCTGGAGTTTGAAGGTGGTGTGTGTTTGTGGTAACTGTCATCTGTGGTGATGGTAACAGAGTTTGAGACTCAGGTCGTGCTGATCATAGGTGTTAGTGGCAGCTCAGTGGTGGCAATAGTGGCCATGGTTCCTGAGCTGTGCTTAGAGGGCGCTGCAGTGGTACTGGTGATTAGATTGTCAGTTTTCAGTAAACAGCAGAGGAGCAAATATCAGTTTCCACTCTTGATTCAAGCTGTTTGCTATCTTTGTGTATGCTGACAAATTACTCAGTTTCTTGGAGCCTCAGTTCATTCATTTGAAAATGCAACAAGAATAATAATTATGTGATTATGTTATAGAGATGAAATAAAGTTCATAATGCTCTTAGGAAAATGGAAAATACATGTCCCATATTAAACATATGTTGATAATTTATTGGCAAAAGTACTTGACTCTAGCCGGGCGGTGGTGGCGCACGCCTTTAATCCCAGCACTCGGGAGGCAGAGCCAGGCGGATCTCTGTGAGTTCGAGGCCAGCCTGGTCTCCAAAGTGAGTTCCAGGAAAGGCGCAAAGCTACACAGAGAAACCCTGTCTCGAAAAAAAAACCAAAAAAAAAAAAAAAAAAAAGTACTTGACTCTACTTCCGTTCTTAGCTTGTAGGTGTCCAGTTGAGTTGAATTTAGACTTTTAAAAATTTAGTTCATATTTTTCTGTCTTTTTCTCTTCTGGACATATCTTCAGTAGCTCAGAACCAGAGGTCATAGATATGATATTAACCTTTAGATGTTAAATGAGTGAAGGTAGTTTGAACATTTATTGCTTAAAAATTTCTTCATACATAATTTCAGTGCTAGATCGACACTTCTAGAATTTAATAATTCATTTTTTCTTTCTAGAATTTTCAGTAGTCTGCTAACTGGGTAGTCAGTATCCATTTATATGAATATGGATTGTTTCTATATGTTTTTATATCTTAGCCAATGATCCTCATGCGGTACTGTTTTCCTCCTAATTACCAAGTGAATGTTCAAGAAATTTCAACAGTTAATATTGGATGGAGATGAAGTCTCCTTGAGATGTTCCAACATTTATAAGATTCCAAACTTCCAGGCCAGGTACCTGGGACTCTTCAAGATTGCGCTATAAATGCCCTTATTGTCAGTTATTGTCCACTTCTTACCTCCTCACACACTTTATTTGGCCAGTCTAGGTCATTTACACAGTAATAATAATTGCATCAATTCATTAAATATTGATCTGCCACCTATCAGACACTGTTGAGTAGGTTTCATGCTTTATGTTATTTGATCTCTGTATCAACCCTGAAAGGAACATTTTATTGGCCTTATTTTGTAGACAATTATAATAATTAAGAATTTTTATCAATGTCATGAAATCTATTGCAACATCAGCTCATGTATGTAGAATTTTCTATTTCTAGGGTCATATGCTGCCTCTCCTTTACTTTCTTGCTTATCTACCTCTGTACCTTTGCTCATGGTTGGCTCTCACTCTGAAATGAACTCCATACTTTATTGTTTTATGTAAAATCTACAAAACTATGCAAAGCTTCACTCAAATCCATATTCATATGACTTTAGGAAACTTCTTTTTTCATTCTGTGCCTCAATTCCTCAACAGAAAAGAAAATAACTGTTTTTTGTATTATACAAATGATCTATAATTAAATATATTCTATTTTAATGCTATATCCCATACTCATGTAAGCACATGCTCATATGTGTGCATGCAATCATGCTTATAAGCTTCAATCTAGAGCTAATGAAGAAGTTAGATCAGTTCATGCACAAAGTGTTAAGTCAATTTATAGAAGCAGATTTCTTAGGAAAATTCTAGTTGAAAAATGTTGAATCTGTAACACAGGGAAAATTTGTATCTTGGGTCACATAGTTGGGACAGTTATCTATGGAATTCAGCATTTTTATTTTCTTTATCAGAATATTTTTTATTTCATTACATTGGAATAGTCTGCCTTGTAAAACTTAAAAGCTTGCCACTGAAGTCCCTTGTACCTCTTTAGTGGAGAACATTGCATTGTCACTATTTTGATATGATTCTTACCACTCAAGCTGAGTTGTGACCTCTGTAGAGGCAGAGGCTTATCTCATTCGTCTTTGCTCCCCCCCCCACACACCACACTGATACAGTGATACAGTGCACGTTCATTGATTGAACATCTGCTATAACAACAATATGCAATGATTTTTCATCAGTTAGAAACTGAGTTCCAGGTGCTCTCACATCCGCGGTCAGTTTTCTCATAGCTCTGATGGCCAGGTATAGTTGCACAGAGGAGGAAACTGAGGGGAAGAAACCTCAAGCACCCAGGTATTTCCAAGCCCACCAGCAGAAATAGACTGTGAGCTCACTTGATCTTTGAGGCAACTGTATCTCTACTCTCTTCCTATAATGCAGATAAGTGAGAATTACTGGGGAATTTTTTTTGCCGCGGTGATTTTCTTAATATTTTTCATTTTCATATCTATTTTGTTTATTTAATCAAGTGCTTTAGGAAATTGAATGATACACATTGCAGGATATTTGGAAAATAAAAGGAAGAACTGCTTGTAACCTCACTAGTCAGTGATAAGCAACATTAACATTCTGTTTCTTTTCTCCCATTACTTTTTCCATGTAAGAAATATTAATGGTATCTGCTTATCTTTCTCTTTTCTTAAATTACATTTAAATTGAGATTGCAATTCCCTTTAGAATGCAACTAGCCCAGTTATCATCCAGGAACTAGTAAATAAGAGTGCTTTATATGAAATGGTGTGAAATGACCTACACTGAACCCAGACTGCTCTATCTGTATATTTGATGAGACACTCAACGAGGTGTGCGATACGAGGTTCCCATGCATTTGGTAACTCTTCAGATTTTTCTCACTCTGCAGTCTCTTTTTTTTTTTTCCAGCTGGAACCGCAGCAGCACAAATAACTACAGACACCTGTGCACAGATCGCTTCTGCCAGTACAGTGAAAGAGAGCCATTCTCCAGGGTAACAGGCATGAGCATTTAAAGCAAAACGTACAGAAAATCTTGGTATTTGCATGAATCTGCTCATAGGCATTCATGTTGGCCATATTTTGGAAACTGCAAATAAGTACATTTCTATAGCTACTTCAGGGCTTTGCATTGAATAGGTGTAGACAGTAGAATACTTCCTTAAATTTTTATATACATTTCTTAATTTATACAAATAGTGGTTTACTTTCCCAGAATGTTCATTATGAAAAAAAGTGAGAATGCAGAATCTATTGAAAAGCTAGGGAATCATGCTAGACCAGAATAGTAAAGCTAACTGTTTTTAAGTGTCTTGCCTTATTGCCTTCTCTGTGAACCCTTAAAGGGCTAGCAAGAATTTAAGTGTGGTTTCAAGTAACAGAAGAACTACAAATAATAATAGACTAGTAATATTAAGGTTTAATTTTGTCTTCAAGAAGGATATGGATATAGGTACTTAAGAGAAAATCTTGCTAGTAGGGTCTGCCTATACAAAGTCCCCAAAGATCTGAGCTGCTTCCAGTTCACTTCTTCTCCATTGTTAGGGTAAGGTCCAGGTCCATATGGGTGAAAAGATAGTTCTGGTGCCAAAAGCCACGTTTCAAGTTAAAGGACATGGTGTCAGAGGGAAAAGCATCAGTGGCTACACAGTAACTTTCTTTTAAAGAAAGTTCCAGAAGCTACCCAGTTTCTCTTTTACTTAAAACGTGTTAGATGGAGTTGGAGACATGGCTCAGAGGTTAAGAGTACTGGCTGTTCTTGCAAAGGCTGTTCTTGCAGAGAACCCAGGTTTGATTATCAGCACCCCCATGGTGGTTGACCTCTGTCTGTAATTGCAGTTCTAAGAGATATGACACCTTTTTCTGGCCTCGATTTTCACTGGATACACACACACACACACACACACACACACACACACACACAAACACACACAGGCATACACACACGCACACAGGCATACATATAATAAGATAATAAAAAGAAACATGCCTGGACTCTAGTCATATGGTTATGTTCACTTGCAAAAGAATAGGGAAAATCTTATCTTCATCTGAGTTACTATGCATATAAATTATACCCTTATAAAATAAAGATACAATGGATACTGAGGGCAATCTTGATCTTTTCCAGAGAGATTATTAAAAGCTACTACAAATAATATTTTATTTTTCTTCTATATGTATCTGTGTTTTGAGTAGCTGTTTAGTGAAACTAAATAGTACAATCTCAGATGGCTGGTGTAGAAGCCAGCAGACTGCAGCCTTTGGGCCAGGTCCAGCTGCCGTCTGTTCTGTTAATAAGGTTGTGTGGGGATACGGTCACACTCACTCATTTGTGTGTTGTTTGTGGCTGCTCCATCATCACAGAAGCAAAGTGAGGTAGCTGCAGCAGTGAATTCAAATATTTACAACTCACCTTATAGAGAAAAAACTTCGTGGACTCCTGTTCTGAACACTACAGTTTCATAAATAATGAATTAATCCACTTTTAAAACATGTCAAGTCACTAGTTAAAAGAAGTTCTTTATGAATTATTATTACATTGAGATGCATCTATAATAAGACATCCTAGCATTTTATGTATTACTAGTTAGGTGAACAATGATGAAAAGCCAATATGTAAGACTAAAAATATAAATGGAGTTTGAATTATTAAAATTGGAAGAGTTTTTGAAAAAAAAATAAGAACCTGTCAAACCTAGGTCATGGGTTTATGGAAGTCTACTTTTTTCTCTGTTTCTTTGGAAAGTTGAAAAATATTCTGTAATTAAATGATTTTTAAGAATTTAAAACAAAAATACATGGCTTCTCTGAAAAATAATTTCAAAAAAGTGGAATCAAGATCCAAAAATGGTGCTGGGGAGATGAGATGTCTCAGTTGGTACCACGCTTACCATGAAAGCTTGAAGACATGAGATTTCGATCCCTAGAAATCATGCATGAAACCATGGGGTGTTGCCCTGCACAACTTATAACTCCATTGCCAGGGAGGCAGAGACAGGCCAATGCCTGTAACTTTCTGACCAGTTGGCCCAGCCTAATCTAGTGAATGACCCTGTTTTAAATGACACTGTGGGCAATACCTGAAGAATGACACCCAAAGTTGACCTCTGGCCTCTACGTATATGCACATGCATTTACTGAACAAGCACACACATATACACATATATGAACACACATAGGAGAGGAGGCAGAAAGATTGTAGGAGCCAGAGTTCAGGGAGGACTAGAGCGAAGGAAAACAGAGCCTTCTGGACATTAAAGAAGTGATGCACAATGAACTCTCAGAAGCTGTGGTTGCCTACACAGAATAGAGCTGTTCAACATTCCATCATGGACCAGAGAGAGAGATGCAGGAAGTTCCACGCCTTGCTGGGGAGCTCTTGGCTTCCTGGGGAGGAAATGTGGGTTTTCTTTAAGGGTGTGGCACCTGGTATGCTCCAGTTGATGGTCTTACACCTACACCTGTGAGTTTGTAGGTAGCACAAACCAGATTAAGAAAACCATACCAAAAAAAAAAAAAAAAAGACAACTGGGAGGGGCTGGGAGGATGGGGCTGGATCTGGGAGCAGTTAAGGGGAGGAATAGAGATTAATGTGATCAAATTACATTGCATGCATGTATGGAATTCTCAAAACAAAAATATTAAAATAAAATTAAAACCAAAAGAGATCCAAGTCTATTCTAATTCGGATGCTGGAAGGAAGCTCCTTCTGGAATAGCGTGCTGAACAGGCTGCTCCTGTTGCAGTGTGAGATTATTGTGGTTGACCCTTCAGAATCATATCAGCAATTCCAGAGACTCTGCACATCTGTAAACTGTGACTGCCTCTGCTAGAGGACACCAAAAATAGCCCCTGTATCCAAAAGCAGAGAGGACAACATCTGAAGTAATAAGAGCTCTGTAGTTTCTACTGTTGTTTTTGGCATCAATTTCGATCATTTACTCACAGTGGGGTAAATTATTTAGGAAGACCCAAAGCCGTGTGATAGACTTTTTTAATATTTAAACTTTTTCAAAAGGGTGCTTGTAATCTATAAACAACTTGATGTGTAAAGGGGAAAATAACTCTCTAAATTATTTAAGACTTGCCACTTTAGTGACAATAAGAAAAGCCTCATTGTTCCTTTAAGGGAGCATTCCTATATTAGAAAATTAATGTGGCTGTATACTTTTGAGAGAAGGAATTTCAAAACCTCGATTGCTGTAAAAGTTATATCATTGTCTTTTAACAATATATGCACATATAATATATATGCGTAAAAGCTGTTTACCTGCCAAAATTGGGTTACTTTATCAATTGCAAGTTTAACTAACTGAAAAAAGGTTTACATTTTAATTAAAATTTAGGGTGACTCTTAAAGGCTGTAGTGTGCTTAATATGTGATATAAAAATTTCATATTATTATCAATACCTCTCAGGTTTGACTACTCACTCGTTCCAAGTCATTATCTTGAGTATAAAACAAACAGGGGATAATTTTTTCCAAACTCTTTAAATCAAGCATCTATTGTGTAAAAGGCAGGTGTTACATACCAAAGATGTGAAAATATGTAAAACACAGTCTCTCAAATAACTCACAGACTAGTAGGGATAGGAAGAGAAGTAAAAAGTTAAGTTTATCAAAAGATACAAGTGTCCTGACAGATGTGCAAGACATGGGAGGTGCCAGAAAGGCACAGATGGCACTTCGATGACCAGGTAAGGTAAGTAGAGAGTGCACCCCTTGCAGAGTCCCTGGCAAGTCAAAGGCCTCGTGGACATCTTGTTTGAAAACAAAATGAATTTCTTCATGTCGGTAGAGTACAAGGTTATTGAAAAGAAGTGAGGCCGGGCGGTGGTGGCGCACGCCTTTAATCCCAGCACTCGGGAGGCAGAGGCAGGCGTATCTCTGTGAGTTCGAGGCCAGCCTGGGCTACCAAGTGAGTTCCAGGAAAAGGCACAAAGCTACACAGAGAAACCCTGTCTTGAAAAACAAACAAACAAAAAAAAAACAAAAACAAAAACAAAAAAAAAAGAAAAGAAGTGAGAAGATGGGAAAATAAAAAGGTCGTCAGAGCGGGATTATCATTGAAGACTTTTAAAAGGAGAGAAAGATTAATTTTTGTCAGACCTGGGTTTTAGCTATCATCAGTTGAGAGGGAGTGAGATCAGAAGAACAAAATGCAGTTAAAGGATATGCAGTGGCTGGGATAGATGTGTGTGTGGCAGTGATTAATTTCAATTATTGGCAAAGACCATTGAAAGGAGGAGGTGAATTTTTGTTTACTTTGCAGAAATAAATCCATTTGGTGATGGGGGATGGTGAAGAGTGGGGAGCGGGAGAAGAGAAGGAAGAGGAGGAGAGAGAGAATAAAGAGGAAGATAATTGTTACCAGGGTAACAGTTGATCATGGCATCTCCATGTCAGAGGGCATATGAGTTTGTGAGGTGGAAACTGGCCAGGGAAATAAATTTCTTTTTCATATTTAATTTTTCAGGTCATGTTTTATATTTAATTTCATACTTCATGTCTGCTTGACACCCACATGAGGATAATGGGGCCTGAAGATAGATATGGTGATCCGCTTTTCAAAACATTTATCTGTTTTTATGTATGTGTAATTGTGTGGGTCTTGTGTGGGTATGTGTATGTCTGTCTGTGTCCAAAGCAGCCAGAAGAAGGTGTCAGATTGGTCGGAACTGGAGTTTTAGGCAGTTCTAAGCTGCCTTGTGTTGGTGCTAGGAACAGAACTTAGGTTCTCTAGAAGGGAAGTGCGTGATCTAAACTTCTGAGGAGTCTCCAGCCCGAGGGACTCATCCTAGATAGGTAATGATAGGGAAACTGCTGATACTTATTAATACAGACTAAAGTGAGCATGAATGGCACTTTCTGACTGGAGTGACATTCAAATGGATTTATTTCTTTTGGAGGCCAAGGAAGTTTCTGTGTGGGGCTCTTTTCCCCACTCCCTGACAGAAATTGAACTTACGTTTTATCACTGATCACATGTGCTTTCCCCTAGTTCACAAGAGAATTTTTAAAGGCTACATGGTGCCCCACATAGAAAGTGTACTATGGGCACTGACCAGCAGTCACCAGAAAGGAGAGAAGACCAAATAGAACATTAGTTTGGAAAGTATCTCTAACAAACACATATGCCTTTTCACAATGCATTCCCTTTATTAATTTTACACATAGCAGATTACCATTAGAGTTTTTCTCAAGAATACTACTTTTGGGAGTAGCATATTTTCCTTAGCAATGTAATTTAAAAGAAAATTATATACATGTCAGTGAAAATGAGAAATTAAAATAGCTTCCTAGATTTCTGTTACATTTGAATGCTTCCATTTTTTATAAAGCATCATTTGTCTTTTTGGTACAAAATCCTAGAAACATGGAGAAATTCATGGCAATTTTTATCTATTGTCACTTAACGCTGGTCCATTCTTCCTAGTTCAGCTATTAAATAAGTATTTGATATTTGTAGACCAAATTTAGTGATAAACTCCATCTATTAATTTAAAAGTATTTGAATAATTTGTATCAATTTACACTTCACCTCCAACAGTATTATTGAATATTAAACAATATTCTAAGCTAATGATTATTCAATGTAACATCCCCATTTGGGGCATGTTGAGGGTTTGCCACACAAGCAGAGAAAATCCCAAAGTAAGATACACAAGGCAGGTCTTAATTTCCTCATGGAGAAGTCAGAGGTAGGCAAGGTGACTTTGCTGTTGTGATGACCTACTGGGCTCTTAGGAACACAGCCTTCCCCTTTCTGTCTACTCTGATGTCATCAGAGTTATTGGAGGCAACCTATACTTTCCCAGAGTCTCACATGAAGCTTCTGTTTACTTCATGTTACAGGAGTCCCTTCTTTTTGTAAGAAAATTTGCACAGTTTGGTCTTTTAGCTAGAACTGTTCACTTAAATACAACTGTGTTCTGTTACTGACAGCAAGACAAGATGGATTTGCAGGGGGAGGAAATCACTGACCTTGCCACAGTCAGTACACCATCCACTGCTGTCTTAATATAAAGTATTTAACAGTAAACTAAGTCCTTTTCCAAGCCACTGATGGGAATGTCTGCAACTTCATACTTCTGGATTTAAATCTGTTAACCAAGTAGGTCTCAGTTTATCATTCCTTAAATACATGTTCATCTGAATATAGGTTTAGAATTAGTGACTCCTTAGAAATCCCATAATACCTTGTGACAGAAGACCTACCAAAAGCTATTTTCATCAAGAGCTGTAGAGTCTTGTGGGGAGAGAGCAGGGGGTTTTTCTGGGGCTGAGGAGCAGCCCTGATCCCTGCACCTTGGTGATCATGACAACGTGGATAGGAAATATCTCCATGGCATTTTGTCCATGGTCCCAGGAGAGCAGAGCACATTTTCATTTTGTTGAGGTGAAATGATACTCAGATGACTAGTGGAGCTCCCTCAGGCTACTGGTCAACGGTACATAAGGGGGCTTGTACAGAGGCAAACAGCAGATGTCGCTGATATTCCTGTACACAACTGAGGACTCTTGGCACTGCTGTCTTTGTCCATCTGTACCAGAGCAGTTGAAGTGGATGGGAAAACCATCTGTTCAGGGAGGCAGGTAAAAGAGAGGACTTACAATGGCCTCCCTTGCAAGCATAATGGACACAGTTTATGGTCTCCAGGATGCTGAATACTATTGTTTAGACATGAGACCATTGTAATCTGGTGCTTTGAATGGGAATAATAGCATTTCAGATGGAAATAATAGCACTTCAAGGTTACACAAAGAATGTCTTCTACATCCCTGGACTTGGACAAAGAGAGGACTGGAAATTGTGTGGGGGAGGAGAAGGGGAAGAGAAACAAAAAATAAATGATGAGTATTACCAGGGTGATAACTCAGAAAATACAAGTAAAATAAACAACGTTCTCTGACTTTCTCCTTTGAAATCATTACAGCCTGAATATTTCTATAAGAGAAATCTCACAACCCTTCATAAGAATTTAGTAGTGGTTTTTAGTAATAATTTAGTATTTTCAGTCATCTGTCTTGTGAGTGGTACTATAGTGAGGTAGTAAAGAGTGGACATTTCCATGTAATCGGGACTGATTCAAGATCTATAAGCCTCAGTTTCCTTCTACCTAAAATAGAGATAGTAGTAATGATTTGAATCTATTAGCTAATAAATAGTAATAATTTTGAATACCTGCCTCCTTCAGGTATTTAAAGTGAAAATCAAATAATATCATGTAATGAATTTGGCATAGATCAGACTATCATTGCATATTTTTGCTGTGTAATACTCACTACATTAAACTGGCTACAGTTTTGCTTTCTAAAGTAATTTTCACACAACACACTAGACTTCGTTAAGCTGTCATGGGAATGATAACTATTTTTTTTATTCTTCATTTTCCAAGTGGTTAAATTATTTCACAGTTTATCAGCTGTGATCCAATTCCAGCGTTCATACTCTGGCAAAACTGCCTTCTCCAATAAAGGGAGGTGGATACAGACCTGCAGAACTGGAACAAAGGATGCTGAATTGCTATTCCAATGTGCCTTGCTTTGAACCCAAATAATTTTCCTACTATTAGAGCACATTTTTTCTTGGAATAATCTTGCATTTCTTCACATTTTATAGGGCATTAGCTTGACTGACAATTTGATAATCAGGTAGGTGAGGGTATTGGCAATGTATCTATTTCTTAACTAGATCTATCAATTAATTCAAGGAAACATTTCTAACATTTTATATAATATTTGCATATTAGCAGCAATAAAATGAGAAGAAACTTAGAACAAGCTATCATCTCAATAATCTTTCAGACCTTCTGGAAGTGGTAAAGTTGTGGTGTTGGTGGTGGTGGCGGCGTGTGTCTGTGTGTGTGTCTCTCTGTGTATGACACATGCATATAGTAATCCCTCTGTAGTTGTGGTTCCTTTATTAAGTGCTCACTCAAAACTTAAATTAAAACTATTTAAAAAGAAAATTGTGTTATTTTGAACATGCACAGACTTTTTTCTTATTTTTCCTAAGTAGTACAGTATAATAACTATTTATATATAATTTATGTTGTGTTAAGTATTATAAGTAACATAAAATGACTTCAAGGGTACAGGAGGATAATGCATATGTTGTATAACAATACAATGCCATCTTATAAAAGGGACTTGAACATCCTCAAATTTTGATATTTATAGGGAGTCCTGGAACTTGCACATGCCAAGAGATAAATGAACACACTTACACCCACATATTTGTGCATACATACACACAAACACACACGCACACTCTCACACACACACACTTACATAGACATGCAAAGAAGCAAAGCACATTTGTAGCAAAAATGATACTTTCTTCTTTTCCAGTGATTTGATGGAGAACCCCATGCAAAGCTCTAGTAGGTAGGATGAACATAACAGAAAAGGTCCTTTTTTCTATTTGGTATCCATGTAGTATCAGGGATTAAACTTAGGTTTCAGAGACACCAGGGTGCAAGTGCCCTACCACTGAACTTCAGCTCCAGTTTATTTCTTCTCTTACTTCTGGGCCATGAAAGCCCTCATTTGTTATCAGTAGACCTGCTCTTTAGGGAAGATGTTAGCAACATCAGTAATTTGTACCTGAACCATTAAGGGTGTTTTGTTTTTGGCGCTCTGTTTTGTGCAGTTGATATTAATAATACTGGCAGCTATCATCTATATTAATTGTATATTATTGGGTTACAAATGGTCATAGAGCACAGAAACTTCAAACAAAAGCATTTATTTCCTCACATAATTTCTTGCTGGAATGGCAAGACTGGATAGTTGTGGTTTTGTGCTTTTCATAAGGTTATTCTCAAGTTAGTTCCATGGTCTCTGTGAACTTTAACTGGATGGAGGGCTGAACTTCATGACAATCAGTTGATGTTTGCTGGGTGGAGGCTTCGGTCAATCCACTAGACCCTCTACAACAACCCGAGTGTCCTGATGCTGTCAGCTGGAGTGTGCAACCCAAAAGGAAATGCCAAAGCTAAGACAATGCCTCATATGTTCCGACAATCCTTCACTCTTGCCATGCACCACTACCCTTCAAAAGTGAGTCAGTATATCCAGCTCACTCTCAAGATAGGGAAGTAGAACTTCACCATGTGAGAGAAGTGCCATAAAAAAATTTGTGGACACACTTTGATCGCGATACTTTTGTATTATTTTAATAACCTCTCTAGGAGTTTCAGCAGGTAAAATAAAACATTCATTAATACCAGGGCCACTGCAAGTCAAGGATTTGCCATATTGTCCCTTTTCTACCTTGACAATGCTTCTTTCTGTCAAATTATAATTACCTGTCAGTGAAATACACTGAAATGGATGGTACTTCAGGCCAATTAATGCAATTAACCCCTTTAATTATCAAGAAAGTTCATATTTCCTCAGAACAGGGCAAACTAACTTTCTTAGGTGTAGGCTTTTTTACTCATAAATATATCACTCTTTCCTTAAAGAAGAATTATAATGCAAGTTTTCCTCCTTTAGCATTTTTTTCTTTTCTGCTCATGAGAGCCTCCTTCACCAAGGTTATTTTATTATGTGCTTACGTGTCTTTGACTAAAAGTCATTGGACCGCTGTAAATTCTTCACTGTCACAAAAAAGATTATTTTCATCACAGGGGCATATTTTTACATTAATAAAAACCAAAGAGCTATGACCCTAACCATCTGTGCCCTTTGTCCCTTTCCATACTGACTTTGGGGTTGTCTTCCTGACTTGCTTTGTCCCATTGAGCACCAGAATCCATGATACAGGCTGTGGTGCAATGACCAAGTGGATGAGGCTGGACTTAGTGCCTCTGCTAACTGCCCTAGCCAGCTACATCTATGTGAATGAAGCCAACAGGACAGGACAGACCCTGGCCAACCTGCCAGCCACATGGGATAGAAACAAGCCATCCAGTTAGCCCTGATTCTTCAAATCTTAGTGTCACAACATTTAAAAGATGCTTGGAGAGTTTTTTCCTATAGCTATAATTAACTACTTGAGCAGTGTTTCATGTATTCTAAGTTTTGTGGTTTCAGATGTCAGCATAAACCTAAGAGAAGAGCACTAGAATACCCATGTAAGTGATGTAACTGATCTCTAAATATCTGTAGAATCGATCAAGATCACCAAATATAAAAGCAGCAACTTATGCTCTCAATGCTGCTTGTCTTGTGCAAATAATTTACAAGCTAAGAAGGTGTTTTAATCAGCATATTCTAAAATTGAGCTCCAGACTGAAATTAATGATGAGCAATAGTAATGTTGGAGAAATAATACAGAAAGGAGTAATATAGAGAAAATGAGAGAGGGAGAGAAAGAGCGACAGAGACAGAGACAGACAGACAGAGACAGGGATAGAGAGAGACAGAGACAGATGGTTTTAGCTTTCTCAGGTTGTCACCCAATCACATAGATTTTAATAGATAGTTGAGAGAAATTTCTAGTTATGCTCGTTAATTGTAATTAGATAAATAAGTCCTAAAGCATTAGTAAGATACCTTTTTGGGCATGTCTGTGAAGACGTTTCCCGAGAGGGTTAAATGAATATGAAAATCCCTCCCTGGAGTGGGTGGGACCACTGCAGCACTAGGAGCCCAGACTGAGTAACCAGATGTAAGAGCAGCTTTCCGCGCTCACTGTCATGCTTTCTCCAGGGGGATGCACTGTACCTTTGCAATCTGTAAACACAATGGAGGCCTTGTTTCCTCCAGTTGCTTTTTGCAAGATGCTTAATCACAGCAATGAGAAAAACTGTCCCCTGGTTTTCCTTATAAAGCTTTGGACACCTAAGGGAATCTGTCATGTCTCTGATGCCAGTATCTGTGCTCCAAAGCTTTCCTGAGGGACAAATCAGTCAGTCCCCTGAGCAAGGCTCACGTTCTGTGTCCCTGCTCCTTATCTCTCCCTGAATCCTGCTCCTGGGCTTTGAATGAAAATCCTAACTTTAGAATATAATAGATGCTGAATAAATATTTGTGAAATACACAGAAAAATATTTAGTAGAATACATTAGTTTTTTGCTACTAAAACTTTTTCTAACATGAAGATGAACTTCCTTAGGGATACTTTTAAAAAAAAGAAATAACAGTGAAATAAATTATACTTATCAATGTTCATGTCCCAGTTGCCTCACTCAGTTCTGTCATGCTTTGCCCCTGACCCCCGACTGAGGATTTTCTGACTCTGGAAAACACTAACCTTTGATTTTCACTAATAATTTTACCTGCGGAAGCTGTTCCGGCTCCATGCAGGATTTAGGCCACTTGGTTGAAGACTCAAAAATAAGTTCCATATAGTTCTCCAAACACATCATAGTTTTACATGGCTAGATTTCTTTGCCTACAGGAAATGCTTATTCATTCAACAAATCTTTTAAAAGATTTATTGATTTTTACTTAGGTGTATTTGTGTATGGGTATGCACTACATGCAGATATCACAGAGGCCCAAAGACTGTATCAGATTTCCCTGAGGCTGGTAGTTGTGAATCACCCAGTGTGGGTTCTGGGATCAGAACTCAGATCCTCTGCGACAGCACACGCTCCTAACCTCCATACCATCTCTCCAGCCCCTATTTGACAAAATTTTAAGCGGTCTTCTAAACTTCAACTCCAAGAATTACTTGGATATCCAATCTTTTCAATGTCAAAAGTTGTACTTAATTTTAAAGTTTTAAACCAAAAAGCTCCGTCCTACTCAGATTGTGTGTATATGGTAACTTTTCTCTAAATATCTGTTTCTGGGTGTGTAGCTGCTTGCTAAGTTTATCACACAATAGTTGATGCATGTTTAGAGTGAATATCATAATGGTATTAATCCAAATACAGCCCTTCAACATGCCATTCAACTCCCTCCTGTTTTTAGGACTGAAATAATTAAGCCTTTTCAGCTTCCAACTTACTCCCAGACTCCCAGGTTTTCTTTTGAGAGTATTTAACTTCAGCACTATTACAATTGTTAATGCTATCTTTGACTAAATTTGCTTATTTTATTCTAAAAACAAAACAAAATAAAAAACAAACCAGTGCTACTACAAGCTTTTGCACCTATATTCCAGTAGCATAGACATTTAAAGCCCAGTTTGTGTTAAACTATTTTTCTTACCCAGATTACTTATACACACAAATCTACCTAGTATTATTATGACTTAAAGTAGCTTTCATTATAGTGCATGATACAAATGGGGCATGAAATGATGTAAATGTTAATTGTCAAATAAATAGGTAAAATTTAAGTAGATTTAACCAAATTAGTCTTATTAAATATAAAAGTTTAAATCCAAAATAAGTCATATTTCTATCTGAGTCTGTACAAAGGCAAAAACAGCAAATAACCTGTCACTATCTTTTACTTGGTAATAAAGGCATATTCCTTTTATATATTTATATATACCTTTTTATACATTTTCCTTTTATGTCAAAAAAGAAAATAGGGCTGCAGTGAGATGATCCTAGTATTTGTATATGTGTTTTGTTGCATATAATTTTTCAGTATCAAAATGTGCTTTTTAAGAATAAGTGGACATGTTCTGTATTAAGGTCAGTGTGGCATGTGTTATTGAATTTTCTTTCTTTGTATTTTTGTCTTTCTTCTTCCCGCTTTAAATCAACTAGAAAATATAGAGATTCTTCTTTATTTAATGTGGGTGCATTAAAACTTTAGGGATTCTAAATTCTCTCTTCAATATGCATGAACACTTCCAAAGCTTGAATAAGATAATGTGGCCTTAAAAAGTGATCCTTCTATTTCCCCTTATACTAGAATATAATATGGAGACAGATAATGCATAATGCTAGGTAATGGATCACATCAACTAAGGCATGCCAATAAATCCTTGCACTGACCTTACACATAGTGTTTTTCCAAGAAAAAATGTTTTAAGTAAGGAAAAAAAATCTCCTCTTTATTGTGTTTTGTTGCATTTTCTTTAGTAAGAGAAGGATAATGTTGTCTGCTGTGTATTTTTTTTCTTCTGTTAGCTTTCAGGGACCAATCAATTTAAATTTGTAATTTAAAAGAATATATACATATGAATATTGTTACAAAACAAGGAAAATTGTTTGAGAATTGATGCCAAAAGAAGATAGTAAAATAGGTATAAAAAACACACACACAAAACAAACTTCAAATTCAAACGAAATAAATGTGAATCTGTTTAGTCAGTAGGAAAGCATTCCACATAATTTTAGTGTAAAGATAGTGCATCCTGATTGGCTTATCCTTAATGGGACCTTCTCTTCACTCTCAGCAATCCACACAGACACCCATCCTAGCTGATACTAATATTGATCACCATGTGAGTAATATTGCCACAATATCAGGTTCACATTGGCATCTTACATCACCATAGCTGACTAAGATATTGTAAAGTACCATAACTTCCTCATTATTCTCAAGTTCTGGTGATACTCAATATATGGTTCCTTAGTAGGCACAGATGCAGATGCATTACCTGTGGCTATCATTTTTCTCACTCACACTATCCATTGTAACAGGGTGGAGCCCACATTGTGTTATTATATTTTCAGTATCATGTTTTCACTCTTACTACAAACTATTTGGAAAAGAACTCAACCCATGAAACGGTTATTTACAATTTTTCATGGGGGCTACAGAATAAACTTTATCAGTGCAAATTAGAAATTTAGAAAAAGCAAATTATTGCTACAATTCTATTCTCAGGATGGTTTATAGGAGGCAAGAAGAAAAGACAGACTTGCCAGTAAACAACACCTAATTTATGACCTGTGAAGCTTATTAGGATAGAATATTATTCATAAGTGGGATTAATAACATTGACAGGTGAAATGACAGTGTGAGGGAGGGAGATTTTCTCAGTAGTGAGAATTGGTTAGAAAAATTCTATAAACTTTGAGGCAAGTCATGAAATCGTCACTGAAAACTAATCCATTTTTGCCTGGCCTCAGTTTTTCTGTTTTTATTATAGGAAAATAGGTCTTAAACTTCCAGGTCTTGGCTATATTTTTCTGTATTTGGGTAGTAATTTTGTGGGAATATAAATGATGATAACATCTTCCTATATATGTAACATCCCAATGCTAATATATTGGTGTGGTTTGACACCACTTCTAATTATGGTTTCTTGTACATAATGTTCCCATTTACTTTTCTTGATCAAAAGTCAACCCTTCTCTGAAATTTGGTGACTGGGAAATTCAGAATCTCTCTGAGAACATACAAAATTGTAGAACAATGCTTCAGAAAATTGATAATTTTCTCTTTGATATTTCAAAATTTAAAAGGGGAATTGGGACTGAATATAGTTACTCTCATTTTAATTAAAGAAGGCACTAATTTTAACCACGTCCATTTCATATAATGTACACTGGAATCAATAATGATCACAGAATTTGAAAACGCTCTCCTTTCTGTTTCATTGGAAACATCTTTTCCATCATTAGTGATGAGAAAGAATGGAATTTTTAGAAGCTAAAACAACATATTTTTTTGCACATGCAATTTGATGAAAAAAATAAAGGACCATGTTGTACAGGTACATCTGCTGATAGAAAAGTAAATAAGGAGACAGAGTTTGGTTTTGGTTTTTAGTACCGTCTACCCTTTCTCATGTGTGGTGAATTGAGACTCTTACTTTTCATGTTAACTTTGCCTCAGCAGACATCAATGATGTGCCTCTGTTTAGGAAAATAGATATATTCGTGGACAGCTAAGATGAATCCTAGGTCTTATTTCTCCTGAAGGTCATGTGCAGGCGGAGAGAAAAAGTGTGTGTGTGTGTGTGTGTGTGTGTGTGTGTGTGTGTGTGTGTGTGTGTGTGTGTTGTGGTTATTATATGAGAAATACAAAATAAAATCAATGATAGCATAATGATAATCTATTGGTATTAGATAAGGCAACCTAAGATTCATCGTCAACGGAACAGAGGTATAGGGAAAACTTAGGTTTATTTTCTTCCCATCAGGTCCTATGGACCACAAGTTCTTACATTTGTATCTTTTCTCTTTTAGGAGTAACTCCAGTGGACTCTCGTGTACTGTGAGTATCTTACCAATTATTGATTCTCCAGTTCATGACTAGGATTTCATTCTGAAAAGCTGTAGTCATGACCAACTGTTAATCATCAATATCCAGAATTTCTTACCTTATTACACCTAGACTTTGTGACTTAATTCTAGACAATAGGATACCATGGAAATGGTGGTTTGTGTATACTTGTGTATACGAGTAAGAGACATCATGGGTTACTTCTTCCTCTTGAATCATCTGTCCTGGAGGAAGCTAGCTGTCACACTCTGTAGATATATGTTTGGCAAGGAATGTGGATCTCATGTCAATAGCCATTTATTGTGTGCTTAGATGACTAGTCCACAAACATATTGACTACAAGCTCATGAAGGTTCCAGTCTAGATTCACATAGCTACTTTGTTTCTGGACTTTTGATACTTAGAAATTATGTAATATAATACAACTTTATTGTTTTAAAGTGCTAATATTTGGGAATAGCTTGTTGCTATTATAATAGACAAGTGATTGACCTTGTCTCAGACACTTCAATTCTGTGAGAACCCTCTTGTTAGAGTGAAGGTATGTTAAAGTCAGTTGTAACACAGAGGGAAATGATTCAAGCCTAGGTAATAGTGTGTTCACTGAATTCATAGGTGAGCCTATGGATATCTATCTAATACCCAGGTGCTTAAAAAGATAGATTTAGTAGATGACTGAACCCTTCTGTGGATTCCTCTATCTTTGGAATAATAGCCATTATAAATGACAGCTTACCCTGGAAGATAGTAAAAATCATCCTAGGTGGAATGACAGACTAGTGCCATATAAACTAACAAGCAAGCAAATGAACAAAAAACCAACACCTGAAAGATGACAGTATTGTCCTTAAAATGTCAAATGGACTATCAGAGATGATGATACACTTCTGAAAAATTACAAAGCAAAAGCGTTCCAATTTCTCAGGGATCTATGTAAAATATGGAGCAGAAAGAGTATAAGAGCAAAGGTGATATGTGACTTGAGGGAAATGGTGTTTTGAAGGTACAAGGGAGAAATGAATGAACTCAAAGATTGTGAGAACATGCACAAGACCAACACAAGCTCAAGAGAGAGACAATCCCAGCATCAGGCAGGGAAGGCAGGTACTCCCAGGTGAGGAGCTATTGGTATTAGATTACTACTGGAAGAGGAAAATCCAGTCTTCTTCAATGGAGTAATATCTGGTACATCAACTGCATTTCAGGGGAAGCCCCATGACCATTGTATCTGGCTAACACAAAATGAATTTGATGTTTTTTGTCGTCTAAAGAGAGAAAATATAAAATTGGGTGGGTAGGAAGGAGTTGGGGAAAGTTGTGAACATGAAACTACATTGTATGGAATTTTCAAAGAGTAAGTTCATTATATTGTTTAATATCTTAGTTGGAGCAATTCTCTACCTAAAAGTTGAGTATTCGTTGAAGAACATTAGAATTTTCATCTTTGCTTCTTGAGACTCATGAGAGCTGGTCTTCATTTATAAAACAAATAGGAAGGAAATATTGTGAATGCACAGATGTTCATACACTGCATGGAGCTCACATCTTAGTATCTCCCAAAAGCAGGCCTCCTGTTTCATTGACTGCATCATGAAAGGAATCCATCATACAATTTCCAGAAATCTTTGCTCCATGACAACAAATTTCATGAGTAGCATCAATCAGTTAGTAACACTATGATTACAACCACATTTTCACAGTTTCTCAAAATGTTCATTGCAGAGAATTAATTATGATTTTTTTTATCTATTGGCCTTCAACCCTGAAGAAGGAAGTGAAGAGCAGATGCTTTTGAAAGAGTTAAAACCACTTTGATATAACATTCTATTGAGTATTTAATTCAACAAGCCGAGCATTTGTCAAAGTAGTTCTCATTTTCTGGCTTTAATACACTTTGACTATGAACAAATGTTGAAGTATGTTAGAGGTTTAAGGCAGGTGGTGTTTCCTATTATCCCACAGTCTGGCAAACAATTCTCTAACTTCACAATTGGCCAACACATATTTAATATTTTTTTCTCAAAACACTTGTCTCAGTGGATCTACTTGTCAGCTAGGACAAAGAGAGAGTTTTCTTTTAAAATAGAAAGTTATGTTGAAATGTCAAAAGTCTCTAATAGTTTACTTATTGGCACAATACATTCAAAAGATTCTTGAGAAGGAGTTGGCTTAAACCAGTGGACATCATGTCTACCACAACTACATATTATGTGGTTTTCCAGAGAATATTCCGAGTAGTCATAGCATGTAGTGAGAGAAGGGAAGAAGGGGGCACTGGGAAGGGAATCTGTCCAAATTTATTTATAACACTGAAACTTCTAGAGAACAAAGTATGACTTCCTTTTACTTTAAAAGGGTTTTCAACCAAGGCTTTTTCCTTGGTGACATACAGCAGGGCTTCAGTAACAACCAGAGCTACCTACTAAAATGTTTGGAGATGAATATTTCAGCAAAACAAACAAAAAATCCAAATGTAAATATGATATGAATTGGAATACTAAAGTCTTATGCCTCCAACAAGGGGCACATATGTGTATTTCTTGGGCATTTCTGTTAATTCATTGAAACACTTTAGAAATGATGTCCTAGGAGAGAACAATTTGGTAAAGAATTTGAGCAGTGATTCTCTGTAATCACTAAGGTTGATTTAAAGATTGTTGATATCCTAGGTGCAAAGGAATAGAGATAAAAGTTCCCAGGTACAGTCAAGCACTTTTTAGTGTGGTTATCCTATTTTGCTCCTTTTATAGTTTTGTTACACCATTGCCTAAGGGCTCATTCTCCACTCCATGCTTGTGGATTTATACATGTAATGCTGGAGGTGTAGTCAATGTTGTTGCCCTCTGTGCTCTGACTTTATCTTCTTCCTTCGAGTAGCTGAGCTTCTGCTTTGATCTTTGATTTTAAACATATTCTTGAAACTTTCTTATTTTATTTTATAGTACTCAAATCCTTAATTTAAAGCCTTCTCGGTTTCTTATTTCCTAAAATAATAAGACCCATGAACTTCATTTTCCTATTGCTCTGCTTCACTTGTCCAGGCTCTGTGCCTAGGACCTCTCCCCTAACTTGTCTTTTCCTTCTCTGTGCCTTTTGTGGATGGGTGTGTGTCTCCCAAAGGCCCATATACTAAGTGCGTTGTCACAAGCATGGAGTTCTTCTGTGAGGTTGTGGAACTATTAGGAGATGAGAAGGAAGAAGGAGGAAATCAAGTTGTCAGAAGCATACCGTTGACGAAATATTGGGACCCTGACCCCCTGTTTTTGTTTGTTTGTTTGCTTGCTTGCTTTTGTTTTTCCTTGTCGTCAGGAAATGATTGTTCTCTTACGTATTTGCAGACTTGTTCTTTCTCATCACAGGCCCTGGGCAATGAGGTCA
This sequence comes from Peromyscus maniculatus bairdii, assembly GCF_049852395.1. Taxonomy (NCBI): domain Eukaryota; kingdom Metazoa; phylum Chordata; class Mammalia; order Rodentia; family Cricetidae; genus Peromyscus; species Peromyscus maniculatus. Next base: position 22,504,720 of record NC_134854.1, on the reverse strand, counting down.
GTTACTAAATTGAAATATCTGAATGTGTGAGCCAACATGAATCTTTCCCTTTTAAATGGATTGTCTCAAGTGTTTGGTTATAGCAACAGAAAGCTGACTAAACAGTAGCTTCATAATTGTAATCATTCTGCTGTTACCTATCACTATGAAATTATCATATTCTGTTAAGCACATAAAAATATTTTGCAGAATATCCCAGAAGTCTACTTGAAATTTATAGTCCTCATAGGACTGCAGGGTGATGAATGCATAGTCAGGTTCACATGCATTTTACTTATCATGCTTTCATCTTCTGGCTTTGGTCATTAGTAACATAGCTTCCATATCACTGCTTCTCTTTGCCAGCACCTAAAAAAGTCAACCTTCTTATCTAGATTATTAGTTGTTCTCAGCTGTTTCTAATTCTACCATTAGATGGTGAATAGGTAGCAGGGTTTTCAGATCTTGAAAGCAGAGAAGGAAGCAACAGAAGCCACTAGGGTGGCATTTTCTCACCATGGAGCATCAGGAAGATTATGTTCCTTCATTATTGCACATTTACTTATTCAGGGTATAGTTAGGAACACACCATGCTGATTAGCAAGAGTCCTGACTATAACAAGCCTAAATTCACTTACTTATAAAAAGCTATACTTTGGTCTCTTTGGGTTAGAAAGTGTCTCCCAGTCTCCCTTTGGCTACATTATAGAAGACTTTGTAGCTTTGGTCTCCATGCTGTGGGTTTTCTTTCCCATTTTCTTTTCTCTCTCTCTTTTTTTTTTCTGCAGCCATTATGAGTGTAGTGCTTGAGATAACCATTGATAATATTGTCTTTTTCTGGAAATCTGTAGAGAATTCTAATGGAAATGGAAGTTTCTAAGAGTTGCCTAGAGTGGATGGGAACATAAAATAATATCCTTTAAGAAGCATTGCCATCAGCATATGAATGAATAACTTCGAAAGTTGGATGTGGTGGCTGCATTCCCAGAAGCTGGAAGGCTGAAGCAGAAGATCAGACTAGACCATAATGCAGAATAAAAGGACCTGGTCTCAACAAATCAATACAACCAAGTGTTTTTTTTTTTTTGTTTTTTTTTTTTAAGCTATGACAATTGCTTCGTGTCAAACTCAGAACTTTGTCAGGAAAGTTCTTGAAGGCATGCAGTGTATCCAATTTGCTCTCAAGTCTATTCACCCTCACCTAAACATTTCTAAATAACATTTTTATTTTTTCAGTATGTTTCGACTTTTCAGTTTCTCCCCTGTGTCCTTCTCTGTGTAGCAATACTACATATCTACCAGCAGGTAATGACCATGAAGAACATTATCTGAGCCTCTTCCATTTGAGGTATCATTAGATCACCTCTCTCCCACTGCCATTCCCCGGCTTAGACACTATTCTCAAAGTTCTAGAAGGATCTTTTACAATTTCCGTCTAATTTGGAAAAAGCTATTTTGAAAGAGCATCTTGCCTCCCTGGCTCTGAGGCTGTTTGCTTCTCTTTCTAGCAGCGTGATCAAAGGGCACTGCTTAAAAGTAGAAAGTTAGAGGCTATTCAGAATTCTTCTCAGTTAAATATGTGGAGGATGTCATTTCACTCTTGGTTGATGACCAATTGTTGCATTCTAGAGTTCCATGTGATGGTGTGGGAACTGGCTTAAAAAGTAATAAACCCAAATCACACTTTTGTCTAAGCATTTTAAATGCCCACAAAAGTACAGTGTGTCCACCAGCCATTTAACACTTATACTTCTGATTCATTTAAATTATAGTAATTAACTGTAATCATATAGAAATAAACCAAAATTTGCCACAGAGTGCTTGTTTAAAGGCATCCATTCATTATGAAAGCTTTCAAATGTCAGTGGATGCATAATAGATTAGAATATGATTTTCGTCATAGGATTTGCTGTTACACTATTGTTTCTTCTCCTGTGACTGTTTGAGTCCACCAATTTTTCTTCTCCTGATTTTTGCATTCTTGCTGTTAACTCATCATAGATAAGCTCTGCCACTTCTGTAAGTTGCCTTTGGAAATTGGATGTAGGAAAACTTCATACATAACATTATTCATGAGCTTCAAAGGAGCAGAATGAAAAGTAGACTCTTCCCAGGAAGTAAAGTGAGGAACTGATAACCAAAGAAAAGTAGAAAAGATCCAACCAACAAATCTATTCCTCATAAAATTATGATCAGACTAACGACACTTATATTTTACAACTATGTTAAACTTGGTATTTAGTTCCAATTACCTTTTAATTAGATTTTTTTTTTAGGATTTTCTATATAAACAATGATGTCTACAATTAGACAGGAATAGTCTTCTGTTTGTTAGCTACATTCCTTTCATCTATTTTTATTTGCCTATTGCAGTGGAATATTTAGTCAGAGCTTAGACTTGTCTGGTTTTCCACTTTAATGGGCTAATATTCTCTTTAGTATTTGCTGTTAAGCATGACACTGACTTTAGGTTTGTGTACATGTTTCTTATCACAATAAGAAATGCCCTTCTTTTTTTGCTCTTCCACAGATTTGTGATAGGATCACAAGTGAATGTTAAATTTTGTTATTTTAAAACTTTAATTGGAATGATCTAATAGCTTTTCTTCTTTGTTTCATGTTTTCAGTGTGTTTTTATCACATCTCTTCCCCTCCCCCAACTCCTCCCATATCGTCCTCACCTCCATGCCCACACATTATGTCTCTCTCTGTCAAAAACAAAACAAACAAACAAAAAGACCTACTAAGAAAAAAAACCCACAAAAACAAAACAAAACACACATAAATATGGAGTCCATTTTGTGTTGGCCAACTTCTGCACACGGAACCTGCCCCAGGTGTGGTTGATAGACCCAGTGACATGTCATTGGGGAAAACTAATTTTCCCCTTTCCAGGAGCAATTAATTGCAAATAGCTTCTTCTTCTTCTTAAGTGTGGGACTTAGTGTTTACTTTTCTTTCTCAGTGTTGAGACTTTCTTTAGTCTGTTAATGTGAAAAATTATGTTGATTTTTCCTTTTCTAATGCAAACTGAGCATATGCCAGCTGAATTTCTCTTGGCCATGGTATAATATTATGTTATTAATTGGCAATGTACTATTCTTTTTACTTTTTAAAGTTGATTTGTTAATACTTTAGGGCTCTATATTAATTTTCTATCAGAATATTCACTAAGTTTCACCAATTATGTTGATCAATAAGTATTGCAGAGTTTTGTGAGACCTAAATTTATTATGGCATGGCTGAATTCTCTGGGTTCCCCGGTCAAGGTCCAGTTTCCATGAGATCACATTTTTGACTAGAAACTCAAGAGAAAAATCAGTCTCCGAATACTTCAGGGTTTGGGCAGAATTTATTCTCTTATGTTTGGAGTGCTAAGTTCCTCATTTCTGCGGTGGCTGTCAGTATGGGGCTGCTCTCAGCAATTAGAAGCCGGCTTCATTCCTCTTCAAATACTCCACACAATCACCAGGCTAGCAGTGCCATATCAGACCCTGTTTTGGAAACTCTGACTGCTTCATTACTCAGCAGGGGACATTGTCTACTTTTAAACAATCATTCATGTGATTTGATCAGGTTCATCTAACTTGGCTCCTGCTTTAAGAATAACTCTACCTATAATCTAGCCTAGCCACTGGGGTAAAAGCTGTCATATTCGAGATTCCAGGCATTATGCAGAACAGGTCTCAGAGTGGTCAAGATTCTTGAGTCTAGCTTGCAATTTAGCCTGCCACAGGATGCCATCTGGTCCTTAAAGATTCAAGACCTTGCCAAAGCACAACTCATTCTCTCGCCCAAGGGTTCCAAGACTTCCACACTTATAAAACTGGCTTAAGCCCAGAAGCTCATCTAAAGCTCATTTCATTAGCTCAAAAGTCTAAATCCTGAGTCAGAGAACTGTCAGAAAAGTGGCAAGCTGCTGCCCTTCATGCAACAAGCAATCAGAAAGACACAAAGCCACCAGGCCCGCCAGTTTAAGGTAGCAACTGATACGGTGGCCACAAGTTTGACCAGACCATCCTTGCAACTCATTTTACCTTTGTTTGTATCGATAGCAGAGTGAGATCACCATCCAAGTGGGAGCAACCTCTCAAGTGCAGGCACAGTTTGATCTGTGTGCAAAATGATACATTTGCACTGAACGTTTCTTTTCTTTTCTTTTTTTTTTTTTTTTGTCATGTTTCAGTCTTATAAGAACAAGTTCAAGTTGACTTCCAACTTGCTGTGAAGCCAAAGATAACCCTGAGGAGCATCTTCTGTCCCTACCTTCCAAGCGTTGGGATTACACTTGTGCAACTTTGCCCTTAGCCCATTCAGTAGTGGGCATCTGCCCAGGGCCTCAAGCAGGCTAGGCATATATCTGAGTATTGATATTTGAGTCAATTGAGTATTGATTTTGAGTATTGATATTGAGCCACATTTGAGTCCTCTATTTTCAAAGCATTGCCTTTTGTGTTCATATTTACTATTCTCTTCTCTCCCATTGCTCTGAGTTTAATTGGCTACCCTCCCTTCTAATGAGGAAAAGATCATCGATTTAAAATGTTCTTTGTCTATATAAGACTGTCTATTTTTAACTTCATTCAAAACTAAAATTTCTATGTTTTACTTTAATTCCACTCCAAAACATGGTGTATTATATTTTTTATTGGCCCAAATTGTTTTCTAATTTTTGTGTGTATATGATTTCTTCATTGGTCCATGAATTATTTATTATGAAGTCTAGATACATAGGGAGATTTCTAGACTTATTTATATTTTGATAATTTGCATTTTGCTTCACTTTGGTAAGCAAGTATAAAAATTTCAACTTTTAAGAATATTTGAAAGATATTTATTTTATAATCTATCATCTGATCATGTATATTTTATAAGCTCATTAAAAGATTATGAATCTTAAACTATTGGATGTATTGCTACAGTAACTGGCAACTGGGTTCATATTGTTAACAAAGTCATTTCATTTTTTAATGTCTTTCTTGGGACCATGAGATAGCTCCAAACATTAAGGCAGACCTTCAGTTACAGACCTGTTTGGGGAAGTGCTTTCCTTCCATGGACACTGAGAATTTCTGACAAAAATATGACAACTCTTTAGTGAGATAAGAATGGCTAGGTCAAAGTGGCCTGACTACCTAGCACACACAGGAGAAAGGTATGTTTTTGTTTCTCATTTCAACCCCAGTTCCCCAAATGTAACCCAGCAGGCAGTGGCACATTGTCTTGGGTGAATTTGCATCTGTTACAGTGGATGTTTTTCTATATTCTCCACTCACTTTCCCTTTCTCTTCTTGCTAGCCCTCCGGAGACCAAGTTTGTCATCTGAGGACACAATTTGGTAAGTTTCTCCTCGGAAAACCTAGTCTCTGTGTCTAACCTTCTTACCTTCCACTGTTGGTCCTAGAACCAAGAGATCCCTTGCAGACACAATGTCTGACATGAAATTCCTGGTGTTCCTGTGATGTGATTAAAGCACAAAGCAAGCTCTCAGACCTAGATCTATGACCCATGAATAGTACTCTCAACTGAATACTACTTCACAGCTTAGTGTGTTCTGTAAAAACCCTTTCTAAGTGGTTAGAGGTCCCTCATATCCAAGGTTTCATGTCCTTTCCTTGAGATACCAAATATTAAAGAGCTCCTTACCCTATCCAATGGTCCTGGACAACACTTTTCACAGTGGCATTTCTCAATTCATATATTTATCCCCAAATAAGCATAGCTCAGTCTTTTTAGGGTCCTATATAAAAGGCCATTTCTTGAGACAGACCTTTTATTGAACTCTGAAGAGCATTAGCTTGTGCTGTTTGTGACATCTCTGGGACTAACCATCAAGGCCACTAATGCCAAAAGTGAGGCCTATCCCAATGAGCAGGACAATTGTTGGAAGTGATATTGTGTAGTGAATTGAACTAAGACAATACTTGCAGGAACAAGATCAAGTAGACACCAAGGGCAATCCTTAACCAGATCCCTCCTCACTAAAGGAAAAACTCTCCTTAACAGCTGAGATTGGGGGATTAAGTAATATCTCAAGGTTCTTCCACAGGATAAGAAGCTCCTGAAGACCATCTGAACCAACTTCTACCAAGTTCTCTGATTCCCTTGAGTGACAATTCAGAGATTTCCCCCTACTGCATCCATCTCTTCTCTGCCAGTGTAAGATTCAACAGCCTACACCAGTCTTGAGCCTGCCTGTGATCTGCATTTATTGTTCCAGAAGACTCCAGGTGTTACGAATACCAGTTACCAACACTTATAAACTCATGAACCCGACTTCAAGCCCCATCCATCATGCTCACCACTTTTTTGATATTATCCTCCGAAATCTTCCCTCTTATTTTCCTTCTAACACCCAAGAGATCACCAGTACCCAACTTACAGATTTTGTTCTTGATCTCTTTCTCCAAGGTGATCTCATGGATTTCACTTGGGATGAGGTAATGCAGTTTCTGGAACTTCCGTAAAAATATACTATTATGTTAAATAATAATAAAAGTGGATCCTTAAATAAAAGTGGATCTTAATTCTGGTGTCTGTGTGATCATTTTTCTACCAGTGCTAATAGTCTGACTTCTTTCTTCTGTTTCCTAGTTACTTCTAATAACCATTTTGCTCCTTGGGTTAACTCTATCTAGGCTTTACAACTCCCCTAAACTTCTCTGACATCTTGTTATTCAAGGTATCTCATAAACTCCAAAAAAAAAAAATCTAATGTTTTCCTTAAGCAAGTGGTTACTGGTGTTGTCTATCTCTGCTTCCCAACTGACAGGGATAGGAACACACAGCTGCACCCTTTAAATGGATATGACTTATCACAAACTCACCCTTACTAAAATAGATTCTTTAATTCTGATTAAATAAAATGGCCTTAGGAGTCCAATCAAATAACCTAATAACTTTTAAAATATGACTGTCCAACATTGTCTCTCAGCCACATATCCCTTTGTGACCCAATTCTTTCCCATGTTAAGCTTCACCTTCAAGCTTTAAAATGTATTAAGGACGGAGAAAATTTCTCTATTCTAGATAGTCTTCCTAAGACCCTCTGTACAAATGCTGGTCCTATGAATATACAAACTAACCAATGGTCAATTCCAGGACAACCTCAAAGTATTATGTCCTACTTATCTCAAGGTGAGGGACAGCTGAAAAAAAAATTCCCATCTCCACTGAAATTCTACCTGGTCATATCACAATGGTTAAGACTGTAAAACTTCCAAGTCCTTGAACAATTGCTTACAAAGCATGCTGTTGAGGATCTGTAATACTGAGCACATTTAGATCCCAATTAATTCTCAGTCAATTCTATCTTTCTGTGAAAACACAGCCCACTATTGGCTGTCACACAGACATAGCCTATGCAGCCCTTTACCAGGGCAACACTAGCTTATTATTATGTCTTTCATTTACTTTTGAAACCACATGAAAATCCTTTGGCCCTCCAGTCAGCTTTTCTGCTTGAATTTAATACCTGCCCAACTCTGAAGGTTTTTTTTTTATTTTTCTATGGACCAATGCAAAATTTGCCTTCTTGTCAAATGAATTGACACCAGCACCCCAACTTATATTACACCAGACATCTAAGTTGTTTCTGCTAATCAATCAGTCATAATTCCTCTCTTTTACTTAGCTAACCAAAACAAGTGATTCAATTAATTCTTTTATTTGTCAGGTGGGTCATACAAGTGTGGGGCTTTGTATAGAGACAGCTGGTCTTATTTGTGCATCCTGTGCCATCACCTTTCTGCTGTACTAGTGGTATGTTGTGACTCCATCTCAGATGCTTTTGAGGTCCTACAGGATCAAATTGATCAATTAGTGTCTGTATCCCTCCCAAACCAACATGGTCATGATTTACCAGCTGCTGACTGTTTCTAGAGGAGATGTGTTACATCTGCAAGCAAGCTGGGAGCAGTTCAGGACATGGCAACAAGATCGAGTCCGGACTGATGGAATTTGAGAGAGATAAACATAGATACAGAGAGAGGTGGATAAGAGGTAGGAAGGAGAGAGAGAGAGAGAGAGAGAGAGAGAGAGAGAGAGAGAGAGAGAGAGAGAGAGAGAGAGAGAAAGAATAAGAGATTGGGAGAGGAGAGAGAATAAGAGATTGGGAGAGGAGAATAAAGAAAGAAACACTTTCACAAAAGTGGCTGGTTTTGAGACTGGCACTCCTGAGTAACCCCTGAATTGTAATTTACTTGTCAAGTTTGCTGTTCAGGACCCAATATTTCCAGTCCCGATGATGCTTCAACATGCATCCAGACAATACTATGAAACAGGTCATGACCCATAGGGACTTTAGGACAGGCTGCCAGGTGTTTACGCTAGTGAATCTTTTTTTTTATTTTTTTTTATTTTACAACACCATTCAGTTCAACATAATAGCCACAGATTCCCCTGTTCTCCCCCTCTCGCCCCCTCCCCCTCCCCCCAGCCCACCCGCCGTTCCCACCTCCTCCAGATCAAGGTCTCCCCCGAGGACCGGGATCAACCTGATAGACTCAGTCCAGGAAGGTCCAGTCCCCCACTCCCAGACTGAGCCAAGCGTCCCTGCATATGTCCCAGGATTCAAACAGCCAACTCATGCAACGAGCCCAGGACCCGGCACCAACGCACAGCTGCCTCCCAAACAGATCAAGCCAAATGACTGTCTCACCCATTCAGGGGGCCTGATCCAGTTGGGGGCCCCTCAGCCTTTGGTTCATAGATCCTGTGCTTCCATTCATTTGGTTATTTGTCCCTGTGCTTTATCCAACCTTGGCTTCAACAATTCTCGCTCATATAAATCCTCTTCTTTCTCACTAATTAGACTCCCAGTGCTCCACCAGGGGCCCAGCCGTGGATGTCTGCATCCAGATTCCTCAGTCCTTGGATGGGGTTTATGGCACAACTATCAGGGTGTCTGGCCATCCCATCACCAGAGTAGGTCAGTTTCACAAGAAAGAATATACCTTCTTCTCAGCACCCCATGGAACTTTCTCTAAAATCGACCACATACTTGGCCACAAAGCAAATCTCAACAGATACAAAACAATTAGAATAACCTCCTGTGTTCTATCAGACCACCATGGTTTAAAGTTAGATTTCAACAACAACAAAACTACAGAAAACCTACAATCTCATGGAAACTGAATAATGCTCAACTGAATCACCAATGGGTTAAGGAAGAAATAAAGAAAGAAATTAAAGACTTCCTAGAGATCAATGAAAATGAAGACACCACATACCCAAACACTAGTGAATCTTAATCAACTTCTCTTTCTTCATTGTTCCCTGATGTCCCATGGCAGGTTAGCAATGGTAGGTGGGAACATTGATATTACCCCATTGAGCCTGAGAACTTCTGGAAGAAGAGATCTTTGTTCCAATGTCTAAGGTTTGTCATTGTTACTTTGTCATGGAGAAATGTGGGGGAATAAACAATTTTGGGGGTACTACAGCATGTCAAACAATCTCTGGAAGAACTCACCCTATCATTTGAATCAATTAATTAGTCAATCAATCAATCAATCAATCAATCAAAATCAACTATGTTGTCATGTCAAAGAGATATCCTAACCCCAGGTCCTAACCAGTCAAACACCAAGCATTCGGAAGTGCCATGATACAGTCTTTTAGAGTAGAGCAGAACACAAAACAAGGTTTTTTCCTCCAGAAAAGGAACCATAGTCCACTGGTGCATTGTGTACAGTTCTACTGCTGTTCTGCCTGCTGCTTCCTTATAGTGAACTCAATAAAGTTCTATTTCTATTCTGATCTCACGAATAAATTCTTTCACTTCTCATGACTTGGGACTGTTACATTTCTCTTTTATGGGTCTGACACTAACTCACAATAGGTTTTCTGTTCATACATCATATTTTTTATATTTCCCACACCTAATGGATAATAGAAAGCTTCCAGTGTAAAGCTTCTTACTCTTCACTTCATATTTTGTTGGTTTACTTTTCTATTGAAGGCAAATATCTTATCAGATAATTTGACCATTCCTTAAATTGTAAGTCTGCAAATGATGAGCAGTACTGGTCTGTTTTATAAAACAATATGAGTACTTTTAAAGATATTCAAAGTAAGACTTGTTTCCTGTTTGAACCAAACAGAATTACGGATAAATATATCATATTACAAAATTTGTCTTATCAGTGATGATGAGTGATTTGATTAAAGCTATACTATATACTTATACTTAAGTAGTTATTAGTTTTAATCATAATCAAACATAAGCAAATGACAATCTCATTTATATTCTGAACAAAATAAAGGAAATTAGCGCCTCTTCTAAAACTTCAGGAAATTAAGCCAAGTAATAATTATAAGGATAAGGATGAAGCAGCAGCCTTGTCTTCTCCAGTGTTCTTCTGCATAATTATCCTGATCTAGAGTGATAAATTAGCTACACACACACATACTTCTTGGAGGAAACATGTTTTAATTAGCTTATGGTTTATTTTGGCTCTCAGTTTTGAATAGGGAAATATATCAGTTTGTACTTTCAAATTTTAAATCATAACTATCTGAATAGAAATTACCATCAGTAACAGTTTAATGCTTTTTATATTTACTTTTCTGTACAATTAATATCAAAATTGAATTGTTTCATAAATTATAAATCAAAATTTATATTACCAAATATGTGCTAAAAATTCAACCTGAAAAGTTTTTAGTCATTGAGGTACTCCTTAGAGAGAACTGGGTGAAGTAATGGACTCAGATGACTAAGAAAGCTGGGTGAGGTTTCTGCATGGATTACTTGATAGCCCTTAGCAATGTTTTTACTCTTTGGAGTTTCTTCCTCCTCTTTGCAAAGAGAAGGGCCAAGCTAGAACATCAGTAACATCCTAACTAACTTTAGTACTCTGTATCAGGGTCCTACACAGACCTGCTGACCATTAAACACAATGATTGCCAGTTCCAGTGCAACTTTCTACACATTTTTTCATTCTTTCTTGGTGCCCAGATAGCCGTCTTGTTATTGCTTTTCGGAGCTGTGGACTGCATTGGCAGTGACCCTCTAGTATGTGCTTCAAGCCTAGCACTGGTGATGATATCATTGAGTTTGTGTTACAACAATTAATGAAACAGGAGACCATGGATTTTAAAAACAGCAAGAAAGGTTAAATTAGAGAGTTCAAAGGGAAGGAAGGAAAGGGAGAATTATGTAATTCTATTATAATATCAACAATAAAAGAAAAATTTAAAACTACCACCCTCTAAAAGCAACAGATACTTGCTATTGACGGAAAAGGATGTGACTTCTGTGGCTAAATAGAGTTAAAATAATTAGATTAAAATTAATAAGGCTCATAAATTTTCTTCTGTCATTCTGAAATTTTCCATATAACTAATGCAGAACTATTCTCAAATAAGAGTACTTAGAATAGTTTTTTGACAGCATTGGGAACAACTTATTTTATTTTATTTACTTTTGTTTCTTTCATTTAAGTATGAGTTGCTACTGAAAACAAATCCAGATGTCAGCTTTGGCACAGCTCCTTGTCAAATTACAATAAGGAAAAATAGCATAGCAATTTGATACCCATTCTGTGTCGCACAGCACATTATATGTGTCTTTGACAACCTATTGCTCTTGATAATATATCTTAATTGATGTTTTTATGGTCTTTACTAGATAATGGATCACTAAAGGATTAAAATAGCTGCTGAAGACCTTTCATGTCTCCTAAAATGCCTATTATGTCATGTTGTGTATAGATTAAATAAGATATAAAACATAAAACTCTTTGGGTTGAATTGAATCATTCAGCAGCCTCAGGAAGTAGAATTGAAGTCTCTTGTTACCAACAAAGTGAATGTGGCCAAAAGAAAAGACTCCTACTTAGAAAATCATTTAGTAAAGATACTAGGCTCTCTTAAAGACCATCCTGTACTTGGAAATTAAAAAGACGCTGGGTTGACTAATATTATCATCTGGGGTTGGCACAGTCCAGTGATTAGCTGGTAGTGGTTTTAAATTTACCTAGAGAAGGTTGAATGCTTATAATTTGTTGTATTTTCTTTCTGATTTTTAGTGTTCAAGATACATTACCAAACACATACTTTGTTTAGATGATAATTTTGTATGGAATCTATATTCTGTATTCTATAATCTACATTCCAGTTACATAGTTCATGGCTAAATTGGTAGCTGAGAAGCACTCTCATCTGTGGCAATGTGGGAAGGAGAGGCATAAATATGAATCAGGATGAATAAACTTCAAAATATTCCTTGTGAAAGTGAGGGAGATGACCAAACAGGCCTGTACATGTGCCCAGGGAAAGTCAAATGCCATATTAATGGTGGATGCTCCCTTGCCATCTTCCCAGCAGCTGCCCCTTTGTTTGCTCTGACCCTGAAACAACTCATGTATGACAGCTTCTCCCATTGACAACTGCAGTGCATTCTATAGACCACAGTGAAGATTCCTTACTTTATTGTACCATGCGATGGTGCATTCAAGGCACAGTGGGACCATATCTGACATATTCCTTCATCTTTGCACTTTAATAATTTAGCAAATGATGAAAATAAAATATAACGGGAAAATTGTAGCTGGATTTTTCCAGTGTCTTGCCCAGTCTGCAGCCACTCAGACCCAAGTAAACACATAGAGGCTTCTATTAATTAAAACTGGCCATTAGCTCAGGCCTACCACTGACTAGCCCTTACACTTAAACTCAGCCCATTCCTGTTAATCTATATGTCACCACATGTTCCGTGGCTTTACCTGTGTGCCATTACATGCTGCTCCCTGGATGGTGGGCTGGCATCTCCTGACTCAGCTTTCCTCTTCCCAGAATTCTCCTTGTCTGCTTATCCCACCTGTACTTCCTGCCTTGGTACTGGCTAATCAGTGTTTTATCAAACCAGTATAGAAAAGCATTATCCCACAGCATTTCTCCTTTTCTGTTTAATTAAAAAAGGAAGGTTTTAACTTTAACATAGTAAAATTACATATAATAAAACAGTTATCAAGCAAGAATTACAGTTACAAAATCTAGTCTATTTGTGTTTTGTAAAATTAAATATTCTATCTATCCTATATTTTTGAGTCTAAAGTATCATATCTATCTTATCTCTTATCATAACCAAGGAAAACCATAATTATAACTATCTAGTCTTCAACTACATCAAAGACCTCAGAAAGATATATTACCTAAGTAAACAGGAAGAGCATTGTAAGCAACTTCTAAAAATCTAGAATGACAAAGACAGCTGACTACCTGGACAGTTACCTAAAGTTCCTCTGCAACATTGGGGCATCCATCTTCAGCCTATAGGTCTAAAGTTTTTCAGTCACTTCTCTCTGTGTCCTGTAGGATATTTAGCAGTCTCCTCTGAGAAGCAGGAACCTGAAGGATCATCTGGCTTTGCAAAGTTCAGTGGTTACCTTCCTATGGGTCCTGCATGTCCAGTTGATGCAACGTTTTGTCAAGCAGTCCAGGCAAGAAGAGTTTCTTGCCCAAATGGCTATTTTTGACAAGAAGAAGACAAACTCTATATGGAGTGTCTTTGACACTCATCTTTCTCTTTGAAGTAAATCAGTGCTGCCAGGAGCAGATGTGTCTCATTGTCCAGAAAGTCTAAGTTTTTAAAACATTTTAAATGCCATATTCTGTAGGTCTTTGAAGTGTTTGAAGATTACCTACCTAATTGAAATATATCTATGTATACCTAATTGAATTATATCTATGTATATCTAGAAAACTTAACACAACTATAAGTTTGACTATCATCGAAGTCTAATTATTAATCTGTATTTTTAATTATCCATTACAATTTAAATGAGCTGCACAAACATAATATCTTAAACAAGAGTAGGAATATACATGCAGTATAACATAATTAACTTTAAAATTTTATCAATAAACTAAAATCTATAGCCATGTAAAACATTTTAAACAAATTGCTCTTTAAAAGCAAATAAACCATTTCCTAGATAATGGTATCATAAGTTCTATAGAACATTTTGGTTGCTTTGTTAAGGTGTTCATTGATAGAAAAGAGTAGCAGATTAAAGAATGAAAAGGGTCAACATCTAGTCACTGTTTTGTCACCCAGCAAGAAAAAAATACCTGCAATATTGTTTGGTAATCCATGAATGTGACATTTTTTAATAGTGTTTTCTTTAATAATATAAATCATAAAATTCTCCAATCTATTTTTTTCAATAATTGAGTAAAACTGAAATTTATTATAAGCCACAATAGCCAAATGAATGGAAACACATGAACTATGAACCAAAGGCTGAGGGGCCCCCAGCTGGATCAGACCCTCTGAATAGGTGAGACAGTGGATTGGCTTGATCAGTTTGGGAGGCAACTAGGCAGTAGGACCAAGTCCTGTGCTCATTGCATGAGTTGGCTGTTTGAAACCTGGAGCTTATGCAGGGACACATGGCTCAGTCTGGGAGGAAGGGACTGGACCTCCCTGGACTGAGTCTACCAGGTTGATCGCAGTCCTCGGGGGAGGACTTGTCCTGGAGGAGGTGGGAATGGAGGGTAGGCTGGGGGTAAGGGGAGGGGGTTGGAGGGGGGAGAATAGGGGAACCCATGGCTGATATGTAGAACTGAATGGTATTGTAAAATAAAATATATATAATAAAAAAATTTCTCCAATCTAAAGAAAGTTTTATCTAAATAGCCTTGTATATACCAATCTGTCATATCTTTATGGATTACTTTCTATATATTGGGAATATTTGAGAGATAATTTTAATATGATAACACATTATAGAACTTCAAATCACAATAGCAGAAAGCATGGCATATCCATTTTGTGTACATATTTAAAAACTATGTCATAATATTTAATCAAAGGTAACTTTCACAATGAAGCATGTAACAAAGATTTCATTTTAAATCAATTTTGAGTGAATATCTTAGTTTTTAAATTTATTTATTTATTTTTATTCTTTGTGTGTGAGTATTTTGTTCCCATGTATGTAAGTGCACTATATGTATGCAAGTACTTGGGCTGTCAAGAAGAGACTGATGCCCTGGGACCTGAGTTACAACTGGTCATGAAGTACCATGTGTTGTTGGGAACCAATCCCAGGTCCTTTATGAAAGCATCAAATGCTCTTAGCAGCTGAACTATCTCTCCAGTCCCAAGTGCATACCTTATTATTTACCAAGAAATAAATTTAGAATAAGAGATGTGATACTAAAATCTCTTTTAACTTGGTATATCATTTATATTTTTATTTCATCTTATGTAGATGGCTGTTTTGTCTGCATATCTGTATACCACAGGCATGCATTGTGCCCAGAGAGGCCAGAAGGAGGTGGTGGATCCAATGGGACTGGAGTTACCGATGATTTGAGCCTCCATGTGGATGCTGTATCAAACCCAGGTCCTCTGGAAGAACAACAAGTGCTAAAAAACACTGAATCATCTTTCCATGCTTTGAATTTTTAATTGGGAGTATCTATTAGGATATAGATTGCAGCATAATTGTAGGAAATACAGTATACACATCATAGTTATATAACCTAATTTTTGGATACATAAACTAATTGACTAGTTTGTCTGACTGTTTTAACATTATTTATGATTAATGATGCTAATCAATAACAATGTGTTTACAGAAAGATCATTCAAAACCATTAAACAGTATAGATATTTATGTGACTGGAAGATCAGGTGATGCAGCTTAATTCTTTCACAAATCTGTCTTTGTGAGGTATTGTTTCGTTCACTGATACATCCTCACTCCCAAGGCAGTCTTCAGGAAGAATAGATTCTACTTCCTCCTTTCCATTTCCCACTCTCAGCCATCTTCTTTTCTCACAGTATCACTCCTTCCATTCCTGCTTCTGGGCCGCAAAGCGGCAAAGCACTGACTACATGCAAAGTCTCAGATTAACCAATGCTCCATGGAAGGGAAGGAAATACATAGTTACTTCTGTCAGTTGTCAGCTCCCAGCAGACACACCAGAGCTCTTTTATCACTAGGCATGGGCACAGCTTCTCAAAGTCTTCCTTTCTTCAATTAGGAAGTATATGCCATAATAACTACTTCCAATAATCTTCATAGAATTAAATTAATTGATGTATAAAACTCCTCAATTAAGTATTCATGGCAACAACTATTTTATGAATCATGTCCAGGATTAACTATTTCTGACATAAACCCAAATTCATTTGTTTTAGGAGCAGATGTTTAAAAACTTACCATTAATACTTGCAAGTGTGTGTGTGTGTGTGTGTGTGTGTGTGTGTGTGTGTGTGTGTATGTGTGTGTGTGTGTGTGCTGGAAACAAAGATGTATGTATGTATACATATGGAGGAGAGAGAGAGAGAGAGAGAGAGAGAGAGAGAGAGAGAGAGAGAGAGAGAGAGAGAGAGGTGTATGATGATTGTGTGAGTAGAGATGCATCCGAGACATGGCTATGGTGCCAATATGGATTCCAGGGATTGAATTCAGCTGTCAGGCTTGTATGGCAAGATCTTTCACCTGCTAACTCACTTATAAGTACCTAGACAAAGATTCTAAAGGGTTAATTATTACCCCTTTCATATTCAGGGTTGACAGCCTGGTCTAGGGATGAGGAACTTTGGAAGGAAAAAAATCACTATATTTATATATTTATTTCTGAGAGGGTAACATTTTACCACCAGAGTCTCACAGCTCTGCTTTATTTTCATAGCACTGAGACCTCCACTTGTCAGACCTGGATCTCATGCTCCATCTTGTGATGTGAAGATCAGTTTATTGATCTTTGAGACAACCTGTGTCTGATCACATGTGAAACACTTTGTAGATCAAACACTGAGCAGACATTGGACATTTTCAAAGAGTTGACTTGTTCCTAGCATTCCTTGTAATGGTTTGTCCTGATCACAAAACTGAGCAACGACGTTTTCTTGACTAGCACAAAGTGAATTGCTTCCAAACATAAGAGGCAAGTGTCTGTTGTGTGAAACTCTTTCACCAAGTTATTATTCAAACACTCTTCTGGAGCAAATTGTTCATAGAGTAAAATAGACAAAGTAATCTACTTAACTTGATGAACTGCTTTCTGTGGACCAACATCACAGATTCAATTTTCTTCCTGGTTAACTTCCATTTGCCTGAAAATGAGAGAAAATGAAAAATGAAAGAAAAAGAAGTTGGAAATTTTTAAATAGAATCTCTCTCAAATGTTCAAGCAATTCCTTTATACCAGGCTATAAAGAAAACAGTCCTTAGCTGAGAGTGTAAACCTATCAAATTACAGAAGGAGTGTTTGAAAATGATGTACAAGTTTTGGATTAAAAGGTCATTATTTTCTGTGCATTTGTTTTTTTATCTCAGAATGCAGAGTGTGGAGAGAGAGCAAATGAAATCACAATAAACCTCCCCTTTGCTAGCTTCCTGGGTTGTGTGTCCTTTGGTGTTTGTCTTTGCATGTTCCACAACTGAGCTACCCAGTGTTGACACTTACCCTGATCAGCCTACTTCTTAACTGTCAACAGCTCTGCAGCATTAGGTTACTTTATTTAAAAAAAGATAATGTTTTTATTTGTGTGTGTGTGTGTGTGTGTGTGTGTGTGTGTGTGTGTGTGTGTCTGCTTACATGTGCATAGAGGGGCCAGAGGGGCCAGAAAGAGATTATTAAATCCCTTGGAGTTGGAGTTCCAAGTCTTTGTGAGCAACTCCATATGGGTACTAAGATCTGATCCCTGGTCCTCATGCCAGGCAGTAAGTGCTCTTAACTGCTCAGCCATCTCTTCAGACCCAGGTAAGAAATTTTATTTGTAGGTTTTTCACTGACATTAGTGCAGGCTTTCTGAAAACATTCACATGAATTTGTTTTACATCATGACTCCTTGGAAATTCTATTTATCTTTTTCTTTGCACGTGTTCTATTCACACATGTTCTACTCACACACTACTTAAGAAAGATATTATTGCCAGGCAGTGGTAGCACATGCCTTAAATCCCAGCACTCAGGAGGCAGAGGCAGGAGGATCTCTGTGAGTTTGAGGTCAGCCTGGGCTACAGAGTGAGTTCCAGGAAAGGCACAAAACTACACAGAAAAACCCTGTCTTGAAAAACCAAACAAAAAAAGAAAGCAAGATATTATTGCCAAACAAATGGAAACAGGCTCTATGAAACAAGAAATACTAAACATAAAATGTACTTGGAGATTTGCTCCCAATAGATGTTGATTTATTGATGAGGAAACTGAAGTTAGAAGGATTCTGTGTGTCATCAGGATCACATATTACTCCAGTGGCATTAAATCATCTTTCTAACCCACCTAGTGATGTCTATAGTAAGCTTCCCGTCTTATTATTATTATTCCGTATGAGACACTAATGAAGCTACCCAGCAAATGCTAGCACCAGTGAGTTGAAGCTTGATTTCCATTTGCCATTCTGTAGAGCAACCTTCCTAATGCTGCAACACTTTAATACAGTTCCTCATGTTGTGGTGACCCCCAACCATAAAATTATTTTTGTTGTTACTTCATAACTGTAAATTTGCTACTGTTATGAATAGTAATATAAGTATCTGTTGTGCAGGATATTGGATATGCAATTCCTGTGAAAGTGTTGTTCGCCCCCCACGGTTGCTACCTACAGGATGAGAACCACTGCTGTAGAGATTTAATTTACTTTTGTTTTAACAACACTGATATACACATGAAGATTATCAAAGAATGTTCTGCACTTAGGAGGCTACTTTCTTATTCTTACTTGTATGCATAACAGAAGTAATAAAAATGAAAGAACATATTCTACATGGCTACTGCTGGCATGAAAGATACAATTTTGAGTTTTAGATACTCAGTGTTGTTCAGGATATTTGTATGATTGGTTTAAGGGCTCAAGTGTTTTTCTTCACATGACACTATTAGGTAGACCTGCTTTGGCCTGGATGTCAGTTGGATTAGCAAAGTATATTATGCTTTTCTCTCAAGACAACACAAGGACACATTATCTTAGAAAAATATTGTTTTTTAATAATAAACAATCATGCTAGAAAAAAAGAGAAGGATCAAGACTAATTTGTTAACAAATACCTAGGAAAAATTACTGCTTTCATGGGCCTATCCTTCAAAAATCTGTCTACTGCCTTTGAAGGCACCACTCAAGGATATTTCCTCTTTAGGTAATGACATGGGCTTGCTTCATCCTATTTAATGAAAGACTTCCATTGGCTCTTTATGAACTGATTAATTTATGCAACACATACCAATTAAATTTTTTAATGAATGTGATTGGAAATAAAAATATGCATAAATGTTTCAAATAAATAAGACAGACAGAGCCTCACAGAGGAAAGCTCATGCCACCGGGTGCTTGTCAGCTTCATGTTATCAACAAGAATGGGGATAATGAGACTTCCACAGTGCTGCTACGGGCTGTCACCACAGCTTGAATGAGCAAGACAAGGAATCAAAGGGTTTTTCACAAATTGTTTTCTTGTTTCTGAGAAGTTTCTCCAAGTGTTTTGATATAACACACTACCCCGGGGTGATTGGCTGATTGTTTGACCAGAGGGCAGTTAATGTGCAAGTTAATTGTAGTTGGTATAAGAAAAGGTAGGTTTATTATCTACCAAAAAAAAGTGGACATTGAGTACAGGGAACACTAACTGGAACTTGGTTATCTTAAAAACAATAAATACAAACAAAGAAAGAAAAACTGTAACAACTAAAACCAGAATATGAAGCAATTTATTCATCACTGCCTAAGAATCGTGAAGAGGAAATAAGAGAGCATTACCACAGTATAGAAGGCAGGTCCTTCTGTAGGAGTTAGTATCAAGGGTACAGGGAGGATGGCAGAAGATGGAATCGGTGGGATACTTGGTTTCTGCCTAGATGTGATGAGACGTAGAAGGAAGGAAAGAGCACACTGGATTTTTATGCTGCTTTTGCCTGCCTGTCCTTTTTGCCATACTCCTCACTGGGGACAAGCCTACTTGGAAGTCAAAAGACACAAATGACAAATAAAAACGACGATGTGAAAAAACTGGAAAAAAAAAGATGGAAAGAGGGAGATAAGTTATTCCATGAACTGATATATAAAATGGAAATACCCTGAGAAATTCAGGAAGGCAATATTTGTCATCTATGCAAAAGAATCAAGAACAGGTGGCTATTCCAGTCACAGGAAGTAGAATGTTAACTAGTCTTTGAGAACTCCAAAGAGGAAGAAGGAAACTACCAGACTTTACCCAGAGACTGAGGAGGTAACTCAGTGGTGGACTGTAACTAGCATATGTAAGCCTCTGCATTCAGTTTCCTGCATGGCAAATGTAATAAAATAAAATAAAACAAACAAATAAATAAGTAAATGTCCAACAATATGGCTCAATAGTTTTGAGCACTTTCCATCAAATTTGGTCCCTGGGAAGCAAGGAGGCAGTGTCCACAGGTTTTCTTCTGGCTGCCTTAGTGTGCTCTGGATTGTCCCCCTACACATGCCCCCCAATTAAATTAAACTAAATTGAAAAATAAAATTACCCAAATGTGTTAGCCTTAATTTCATTATACTTCCAGTAAATACTAAATATTTATACAGGTAATAATTGCATACTTATAGCCACATTAATATTTATAAGATTGGCTTTTATCATTAGCATGGTTTTACTGAGTAAGTGATAGCATCTGGCAGCAATTTATTCTTAAGTCAATAAAATTCCAAATATTTTGGCCATAAATACTCTGACAGTTTCCTTTTTTATTCAGGCATAGATCTAGTCTAAAAATTGCAGATCATGACCGGTATTTTAATCTATCACTGACAATTTCTCTGTCTCCAACACAAAGCATTTTAGTTGTAAAGGAGATGGTAGCTTTGGAGTATTAGATAATTAGTTATACTGCCCAAGAAAAACATCAGGCCCATTAGAAAAGGGTTAGGAGCAAAGCCGTCATAGTTAAAAACTCTTGGCTGTAATAGTCTGTAGATCGCTTCAAGGATTTCACTAGTCAAAGAGGAACAGGGATAACATTTGATGTGGTTGATGTGAGAAGTAATAAAACAGCATAGGAGAGAACTTCAAATGGCTTGATAATCTTTTGTTATTTAAATTTTCATTAATGTATTTTGAGGGTTTAATATGGTTAAGTGCATGGATTTTTGAGGCTTTGCTTTCTTGATGGACTATTTATTTTGTCATTAGACAGTTTCCAAAAATACTTTAGTTTTGCTGCAGCCACACAAACTTTCTTGTGCTTAGTATTTGAACAAGAATATTTCCTACTCATCTGTGTCTTTATCACTAAGGTTTGTTTCTTATGAACAGCCTATTCTTAGATCTTGCAATCTTACTTGGTGTAGTTAATCAGTTGAAATGGTTATTCTATTTCCACTTAATGGAATCATTAATGTGATATGTTCACTATCTCAGTTTGGTAGTATATCATATGTACTTTGTCCCTGTTCTTCCTTTTTTCATTATTTTGGCAAGTACCTCTATTTTGCATCCTATTTTACCTTTTGGACTGACTTTTAAGCCAATCACTATACTTTTTGTCACTTGTTCTAGTAATTACTAGATTAGAAGTCACCAAATTAAGATAGCTTTTAAGTAATAAAAGATTACTTCATAACCTATGTAAGAACTGCATAAAACTTACAATAGTATATTTCCACTTATTTTCCTTATCATTTATTTTGGGCTATTGTAGTTCAATTCATATACTTTCATCTTTTAAAATATCTTTCTTTTTACGTTCACTTACTTGTGTGTACATGTATGGTGTGTGTGTGTGTGTGTGTGTGTGTGTGTGTGTGTGTGTGTGTGTGTGTGTGTGTGTGTTGGAGGGGGCATGTGCCTACCAATCTGTGTTTGTGGAAGTCAGGAGACAATGTGAAGAATTGGATTCTTTCCTTCCACCACATGGATCTCAAGGATTGAACCCAGGTCATCAGAGTTTGCAGCAGGCACCTTTACATACAAAGTCTTCTCCTTTGTCCCTTTGCTACCGATTATGAATTAAAACCAAACCCTTTAGAAATCTCACACCTTGACAAAGAGTTATGGGCAATCAATGGCCCTGGACAGAGAGAGGGGATTCTTTTCCTCCAATGACAAGCCTCTTGATAGGTTGTCCAATTCTAAGTGGTCAATCCTCAACACATATTTGAGAAATACTAAATAGACTCAGTAGGATACACACATAGTGTGTGTATGTGTGAGTAAAAATGAAAGTTTAGGAAGAAAACATCTTGAATTTGAGAGGCATACCAGAATGGGAGGAGCAGAGGTGGAAATAATGCAAACACAGTAATCATGTATGAAATTCTCAAAACTTAAAAAAATTAAGCTAAAAAGTAAAACATATATGTAAGTAAATAAAAAATAAATACATAAGGCACTACAGTATTTTGTCTTTACTTGGCTAGTTACTGTTTCTGATACTCTTCATTTATTATGAAAGATTATTTTTCTATTTTTCATCTTTCATCTTTTTTACTTTAAATGTCTTATTTTATGTGTGTGTGTGTGTGTGTGTGTGTGTGTGTGAAGGGTGGGTTTGCTGGAGACAAATTTTCTTAGCTTTTGGTTATCTTATCATGCTTTCATACTTTTTCAATAGAGACAGATTCTGAGATATGACAATTTCTTTTTTCTTTTAGTACTTTGAAAGTATTAATTTAACTTTTATCATTATTTCTTATATGAAGTCATCTTTTCTTTTAATATCATCCTGTTGGTAATAGGTCTTTTATTCTTTAGCTATCTTTTGGAATTATTCTTTATTTACAGTTTTAGGAATTTGGTTATGCTGAGCCCAGGGGTCATTTTGTTTGTATTCATTCTGTTTTCTGTGCTGAGCATTTGGGGCGAAAGGTGTTGTTGTCTGTCATGCATTCTGCAGGTCCCAGATGCCACCACAAACTACTTTCTGCTCATACTTTCTTCATTTGATTGTGATATGTAATTGTTTAGCTCTGTTCACTATTATCTCCTTTGAATTTTAGGTGGGATTCTTTTTACTCAACATATCTTCCTCCAGTTTTCCAGGTTTTTTTCCCTATTATTAAGCCCATCTTATGCATTTTGATTTTTCGACATGGCACTCATCATCATATCTGTTTCTGGTCCTTTATTATTTCTTCTGTTTCATGATTAATTCATTCATCTTTATTCAGATCTTATCAACCTTTTCTGCTATAACTCCATGTATTTGCCAATCATTTTTAGGCTCCTGCCAATAATATCATGATCTTGAAAATCTGTAACTATCATTTGTAACTGTTCCTTTTTTCTCTCAAGTCATGTTCCTTACTTTTTTTTATGTTTCTAGCACTTTTCAATGCATACTGAGAATTTTGTGTAAAACCATTAGCAGAAGCAGACACAAAAATCATTTACCTCACAAAGAGTTTGCCATGTCTTTGAAGCTGCTGAGATGAAAGTCCACCTGCTCAGTGGAACTGAAGTTTGTGGGCCTTGATTTAGTTCAACATGGACACTAAACACTTTTACTTTGAGGTGAAGAGATTCTCTTTGGTAGAGCCTGGAATATAAACACCAAAAATCTTTTGGAAGACTGATGGTTTGTAGGTAAGGTACAAGTCTGTAAATTTAGAATAATTTTTGTGGTTTATATCCTAACTTCTAGGACTTGGAGAACTGGGACATTTTCAGATGCTTTAGTTTTAATTCCTGGTTCACTCATTTGTTGGTGCTCTGTCTCTGTCTCTGTCTCTGTCTCTGTCTCTGTCTCTCTGTCTCTCTCTGTTTCTCTGTCTGTCTCTGTCGCTGTCTGTCTCTCTGCTTGTGTGTGTGTGTGTGTGTGTGTGTGTGTGTGTGTGTGTGTGTGTGTGTGTCCACTAACATGCTCTTAAGGTCTCATCATGACATTAGGAGAATAGCCGTTCTTTGTTCTCTGGAGGCCAGCAGTGTCCTGGAAAAGATTGTTCTTCACATTGGTGTGGTCAAGTAGGAAAGAACTTCTTTATAAGATGCAAATTTATTTACCATAGAAGTGAAGAGAAGCTGCTTTCAGAGAGAATATGTACAAAGCATGCAGTCGAAAATTTATTTGATTCGGGGGTATAACAATCTTAAATATTAAAAATGGAATATGTGTGGTAGGACTAGCCCATGAACATGGGTTTAGCCATGAATATGTATTTAACATTCTAGGATACATAAAATAATAATGCAGTAATGAAACTTTATTAATGCTAAGGATTTTCAAAATGTTTAAAAAGTATCAATTGCATGACATT
Organism: Peromyscus maniculatus bairdii; assembly: GCF_049852395.1. Classification (NCBI taxonomy): domain Eukaryota; kingdom Metazoa; phylum Chordata; class Mammalia; order Rodentia; family Cricetidae; genus Peromyscus; species Peromyscus maniculatus. The sequence continues at coordinate 22,480,554 of NC_134854.1, read as the reverse complement.
GAATACTGACCCTGATTCGTTGTGGCTTTGTAACAAGTTAAATATGGGCATCCATGTCATACCCTAAAGGTATACAATAAATGTCTTATCTTGTTGACTTTGTTTTTATTATTAAGGATTTGCTTAGACTAATAAAATTTATTAATAAGTGCAAGTGGCACAGAGTATAATGTAAACTCTTTTGCTGTAGAATTTGTTCTTCGTGCCTCTATGTAGTCTCCTATAAACTCCCTGAGTATGTGAGCTGTTGTATGGGTTTTAGTAAGCAGCATTTGCTTAGCATGTGTGTGAGGCCTTGGGGATGGTGATAGCTCCAGCAATTCTTTTGTTATTCAGGATTGTCTTAGGTATCCTGAGGTGTGTGTGTGTGTGTGTGTGTGTGTGTGTGTGTGTGTGTGTGTGTGTGAAGCTGAAAGCTGAAAATTATCCTTTCAGGATCTGTGAAGAATTGTACAGGAATTTTGATGGAGATTGCATTGAATCTGTATATTGCTTTTGGTAGGATGACCACTTTTATTATGTTAGTCCTGAAAATGGGAGATCTTTCCATCTTCTGATATCTTCTTTAATTTCTTTCCTGAATGTCTTAAAGATTTAATCATACAAGTCTTTCACATATTTGTTTAGTTACCCCAATATATTTTATATTTAATGGGCTATATTAATAATCTAATTTTGGTTAGACCTGTTTTATCAGCGAGCAGTCAGAGAATTCTGACATTTCTCCTTTCTCATACACACACACACACACACACACACACACACACACACACACTTGTGATCTTCATACATTGTTTTCAATTGTGTATTCAGCATTGGGTCATGGTATAGTTTGATTATATATTTTGAAATAATGGTTATTTTCTTGGGGAGTAAAGATATTTATCAATACCTTTTCTACATCTTGCTTCTGAATGACAACCAAACTCCCATTTGCATTTGACAAGCAGTCTAGAAAATAACGTTTGCCCTGAAACTTTGGAGGATGTATAGTGATGGCCTCTACAAGATTTTCTGTGTTGGGTATGATATGAGTGCTGTGTCTTCTTTGTGCCCAAATGCCATTATAGGGTTTGTTACATCCTGTTTTCCCACAGATTCCCCCAGTGCAGGTTTCTGGCCAGTCTCTGCAAAGTGAAATTGATTCCCCCGATATGTATGGAACTCCTACTGTGTTCTAGGAATTGAAGATACAGCATCAGTACTAGAATAATTCCCCACTCCTCTGAAGCTTACATCCCACTGAGATATATAAAGTCTACTGTGATAGCTGTAAATACCCCAGTTAACTAGAAATGAGAAACCGCATAACACCCTTTCTAATTTCTGTGCGTGGCAATGCCTTTGCTGTATTAGTCTCCTCAGGCTGCCGAAGCAAAACTGTGGTAAGTTAAACAACAGAAATTTATTTTTTCATAGATCTGGAGACTTTAACTTCACTACCAAGTTTCCAGAAGGGTTGGTATCTGATGATGGGTTGCAGATGGTTGCTTTCTTATGGCATGCTCTGTGGCCTTTGCTCTGCATGTGAAGTTGTGTTTTCTGATAAAAACATACATCTTAGGAACTAATGGGATGGTGGAACAGATAAAATTGCTTACCAAGAAAGGCTGGCACCTGGGTTTGACTCCCAGAACCCGTATAAAGGTAAAAAAAAAAAAAAAAGAACTGATTGCACAAACTTGTCTTCTGACCTTTATACACACCTGTACATATCACATTCCTACCCACACTAAAAATAATAAAAAATGAAAAAGTTAAAAGCTATTAATCTTAACAAGCATGGTGGTGCATGCCTGTAATGCTAGCACTCAATGTGTCAAGGCAGAAATATCTTCAAATCTTTCAGCAAGCCTTGTGTACATAACAAGTTCCAGGCCAGGCAGGACTACACAGTGACCTGTTGTCTCAAAACCAACCAAACAACAACAACAGCAGCAACAACAAAACATACACACAGCAAACTAAAACAAAGTAAAATAAAAAACTAATATAAATGAATTAATCCCACCAGATTAGGGCTTCAACCTTACTTTTTCGTTTGACTTTAATTACCTTCTTATATTAATTGCATACTTGGGGTTAAGCCTCAACTTGCACATTTTGGGGAAGGCTCCAGACATAAAAATCCAGTCCATCAAACTTTCTGACTTTCTATTTTCTCATATTCTTCTTGACTCAGCGATTCTATTGCTGATACCTTCTAAATTAACCTTAATGATAACAGCCAGTTGTATAGGCCAGGCTTCTCTCTGTTTATGGCCTTAAATCTCATCATTATTAACTCATATTGCTTAAGTGTCAATGTATTATTTGGTCCCATATCTTGGCAGCTTGTCCTACCATACTGATTATCAGAGAAAGCCTACAATGACCCCGCAGCTTCATTCCTTTTTACCTCTCCATCTGCCCCTTCTGAGACTTCTTCCTTCCTGCCAGCTGTTTCACATCTACAGACTGATGCTGCTTATCCCTCACTGTATGACAAATGATCTGTCACCTTTAGGATTGCTGCCTAAAGTGTTCATACTATAGATAGTTTGCCATTAGTCTTTGTGAGATGACTCATGGCCTCATTGGGCTTTCCTGCAACCTCTTGGCCTATATTGTTATACATTTGCTAGCACTAAAAACAGGGACTGCTTCAAGAATTAAAGCAAGCTCGCGAAATCAAGTACATCTGTTATTTGTTGGCCATACCTCAAGTGTCTATGAGGAGCGTGTAATTGGATAGGTTACTCATTTCAAGGAAGAAAATAATGGTGTGTAGATGACTTGGATACAGCAAATAAATCACAGCGAAGGACTCCTACCAGAATTGGATACGCGTGTCCCAGTTGTGTCTACTAAGGTGGGTCCCATATTAAGAAGGTGAGTATTTTTAGAACTGAGTGTTCCCTAACTGGCCATTTGTGTCAATTATGGCTTATGTTCCCATCAGAAGAACAATCAAGACCCTGCGGGACGTTTTGCAGTTCAGTAGAATGAATCGCACAATTGACAGGGAAGACTGGGGATGCTTCATCAGAAAAACAACACAGGCACATTTTTAAAAAAAGAACTTTTCATAGAAGAAGATTCAGAAATATCTCCTCCTCTTTGAAAGACGACCCCATACTTCATTCACAGTGTCAATCAGTTTCACAGGATTCTATATATGGTGGACATACTGAATTTCACTGCAAATATCCCAGTAGGTACAGAGCAAATCTTGTAGCAGGTCCTTTCTGGGGATTCATTGAATTATTGGTTTATTGTTTGTTCGGTCCAGAGACCCTATAGGGACTTGTCACTCTGCTCTAAGATAGGAGGAAGATAATGGAACAAGTTGCCTTTCAGAGATGTGTCATTCAGTTGTTATGTTATTCTGTCTCCTCTGTAAACCCAGCATTCCTCTTCTGTACCTTGAAGACACTGCAATAATCAGGGAGATGCCAAAGTCACTATACATGAGCTGATAATTAATACCAGTCATTTATACTCTTTGTTTGAGGATTTTATGGACAGTGAATAGAAATAAGTTTTATTGATATGCTGAGCCAGGAGAATGAAGCACCTATAAATAAAGTTAATCCCAAAGAAAAACGTACATATCATGTACCATCTCCAGAATGAAAATTCTAAGTTTGGAATTTAAAGAAATTTGCTTTTTGAATTTTGTGTTAATTTTTCTTCCTGCCATTTCTGCAGCAAGATTTAATCACATTTATCCCTATATCCATTTCTTTGATTTGAGTCTATCTACTTAAGGACAATGTTTGCATAAAAAACACGAAACACAGAGCGCAACACTTAGTCAGATGATATAAGCAAAGAAGTGAATAGTTTAGACATAAAAGTTTCTATTACCTATGCTGATTAGTTTATTGTTTGTTGTTTTGATTTGCTGTTTTTTGTTGTTGCTGTTTGTTTGGCAAATTGAAGGAAGCTAGAGTCATGTAGGATGAGGGAACCCCAACTGAAAACTTGTGTGTTTAGAGAGGCCTGGAGGCAAGTTTGTGGGGGCTTTTTTTTTTTTTTTTTTGATTAGTGAAGATGTTAAAGAGCCCAAACAATTGTGGGCAGCACCACCCCTGGCAGGCTGAGCGGGCCACAGAGAACAAGCCCCCGAGCAGCTTTCTTCCATGGTATCTGCCTCAGTTCCTGCCCCAGTTTTCTGCTTTGGTTTCACTCAGTGATAGACCACAAACTCTAATGTAAATGAACGATTTCCTCCACAAGTTGCTTTAGTTATAGTATTTATCAAAGCAACATAAAGCAAACTAGAACATTCCCTAAATACCTTTACTATATTACTGTAAGTTTAGCAAATAAACGTAAGATAATGTATCTGTAAATCTATCTTTAATATAACTAAACTCAACCCTATACAAATAGGATTCATCAGTTCTATAGACGATATGTATAAAAACTTCAAATTAAACAACTGAACATGGAAAGACTTTTTTTAAAGGTAGCTACTGTTATCTTTGCTCAAGCCTGAAGCTCCTCCAGTTATTTGAAATTTGTATTCATTGTATTCAGAAACACAGTGGATAATAAGACTAACAGATTGCAAAATATCACCAAGATTTCTCTGCTGGATTTTACTTGTACCACAAAATAAATCAGAAGTTTCACATTCTAGTCATAAAAATTTTTTAGGAAGCCTGTGTCCTGGTTCTAATACATTCTTTCAAGAAAAATGGAACTTCAACTTTGAGTGTCCTTTTTTAAGATACAGATAAGGGGCTCTGGTGACAGCTTGCAGAGGTGTGGTGGGGGTGGTGTGCAAACTTGAGGAGTGAGTTCTAATTCTCAGCACCATAGTAAAAAGTCAGACATTTATTTTTATCCCAGCACAGGGAGGTAGAGAGAGGAGGATCCCACGAACCCACTAGCCAGCTAGTTTAGCATAATCTGCAAGCTTCCAGCTAACTGAGAGACTTTGCCTCAAAAATACAGTGGAGAAGTGATCAAGACCCAACATCAACCTCCGGGGCCTCCACAGTTACATGTGTGGGCTCATACCCCCCATACACAAATACATTCATTTCACACATGTATACACTGCACACACTAAATAGGATAGAAATAATAATGATGGTTGTATTTATCCAAAAGAGTTAATTATGATCATAAATAAAATATTACCGGAAGCTGTTTGGAAAACACAAAGTGCCAGGAAAGAAAAGAATTAGCTCAACTAAAATATGCAGATGCAAAATGTGGGCTTGGCTGATGACCTTTCTCCTTCATTCAATATTAAATGCTCTCTAAAATGTGTCATTTACATGAATATTGGGTTGGGATGACTAAGATTCATTCTAGATCCTAAAGTACCACACTACAACTTCTAACTTCTCTGGATAAATCTTTCAAATTTTTAACCTCCTTATATCCTGCCCTAGCCTGTTTAACCAGACTAGACTACTTCCTGTTATTGAGTAAGGTGCTTACTGTTTCCTTAGATTTTTTTTCTTTCTGTGAAAGGAACTCAATAAGTTGGGCCTGATTCTTTCCTCTCTGCTTTGCTCCTCAAGGTCTAGGGAAATAGGAAAATTAAACTGAATGACAAACGTAGGCAGGATAACTTGGCAGGCTTGACTTGGGTGCACTTGACTCTTGCCAGGGGTATGCCTGTTTGTAAGGTAAGCTCTCTTCTCTGCATTGTGACCCCTGCTCAGCTGCACTCTACCATGTAGGGCTCTCTCTTGGTTCAGCACTGCCTGAAACTATGTGCCTGCATTTATCTAATTCAGGATTCCAGTGCTAGAAACTCTACTTCAGTAACACACTTTAAACGTAGCCAGTTCTTAATAAAAGTGAAGATTTGACATCAAAATTACTGTTTGTTGGTTGGTTGTTTAGATCTCATTCGGTGATAAGGTTTGTTTTTCACCTTTCTTGCACCCAGAACTCTGTACATACAGGCTAACAGTAACTAAAGTTCTATCATAATAATGGCCTTCTAGCACCTAAATTTCTTCACAGAATTCTTTTCTTTTTTTTTTCCTCAAATTTAATCCAGCATTTCTCGTTACTGTTTCTTGTCCTCTGACCTTCATTTTTTGTCTATCTTGACACCTCCTCAGTGAATATTTTAAGTCCCCTGATATTGTAAACTGACAGCCTAATACATACATTGTAACCTTTTGGGGGGAAACACAAACCTTAGCTATCCTTGAATGACTGAAGACGACCTGCTTTGCCAAATGCTCCCACTGATGAAACGGAAGTTGGCATGTCACACGTGAAGCTCACAGCAGCTGCCTTGCCTAATCTGTGGTTTCTGCTCTTTTGATGTTAACTCAAAGAGCTCTCCCCAATAAGATGGGAGCTACTTGGACTCTAGAAGAAATACTTTACTTTTCTTTGAAGCTGCTTTGGACTTCCCCCATGCATGCATTGAAGTTGCCTGTGAGAAGTTTCGAACTACCGAAACTTTTCATTTAGATACTTGATGGATGGAATGTAACAGGGGATTACTCATTGCTACGCTTCTTTAGCTTTGTATTCATTGGTATTTAGCTTGGATGTCTTGTTTCAAGATCTTGACAGTGCTGTGACATGATATTACTTTGCAACCAGCATGGGGCAGCTATTTCAAAGGTCACAGAGATGCTCAGCATGTGTGCACTCCATTTCCCACTTGGAAGACAGTTTAACGTTCTGATTGACTTTACCAAATTCCAGAGATTTGAAAGCTCTCTTCCCTGAGAAGAGATGATTTCAATAAGAGTTCTTAAAAAATATCCTAGATATAGCAACTGTAAAATTCAAAAAGCAATTTCAAGTTCCTTTAAAAACCCCTGTTTAACAAGATGAACAGATACAAGACAGCTTAGGTCATCCATCCAGCAGAACTGTAATAAACGTAAATGCGAGGATTGGAACAGAGTTAGTATTTTGCCTGATATAGGCCTTTCCCCACTTCGCATCATGGTTTTCTTATTACGAGAGAAGTATAAAGATGTATCGTCAAGCTCTTTCAATTTACTCACTTTCCCGCATCACTGATCATTGGAAAATGTTCTTTCCTTAGGTGCTTAGTAGTCGTCCCTTAGAGCAAAACCACTGCTAACTTAGTGTTTTCTCTGCTCATGGCTGCCAGGCTTCAGTCCGTGCACTGTTCTGACTTCCTGCTCTTGCCTTCCACAGTGACATGTTGGAAATGGCGCTGGCGCTTACATTAGAACTCAGCTAGAAAACTGCTGCCACTGGTGATGCGGATCTTTTCCTGGAGTGAATGCAATGTCAGCACGTGTGGTTTGGGTTTGCCATGTGTATTAAAAGCATTGTCATGTAATTACAGTCCAAATTTCAATCAGCTGGAGATATCCACTGAAGCATATTGATTAAAAACACATTAATTAAGTACATATTAATTAAAAATAAGAAAAAACCCACAGTAGAACTCTAATACTGTATACAAAAAGCAAACCAATCATTAGGAGAAAGAATACCAGTACACTGACTTTACCAAGGAGCTTGTATATGTGATAAAAGCCATAGTTAGCTTCTCTAGTGAGAGTAGCTTTTAATAGTGACAACTATTCAAGCATCAACCGTATGCCTAACACTGGGTTATACTTTTTATTTGTTAATTCCTTTAGTCCCTAAAACAAACTTGTAAGCACTATCATTCACAGTTATATGTTCACTGATGAGAAAATACATTCCAAATAGGTCCAGTAATTTAAAGAACAAAATATGGTGGATATGCTAAAGTTTTAACTTAGTTTTCCCAAAGGGAATAAGTATACATGCTTTTTGTCACTGGAGTTTGAACCCAGGTTTTTTTTTTTTTTTTTTTTTTTGAGACAGGGTTTCTCTGCGTAGCTTTGTGCCTTTCCTGGAGCTCACTTGGCAGCCCAGGCTGGCCTCGAACTCACAGAGATCCGTCTGGCTCTGCCTCCCGAGTGCTGGGATTAAAGGCGTGCGCCACCACCTCCCAGCGAACCCAGGTCTTTATGTATGGCAGAAAAGCACTCTGGTCTGAGCTACATCCTCACTTAACATACATGTTTTTAGCACATACTACCAAAAGTTCTAGATGCAACTCTGTAGGATGACTCCTGGTATATAAAACAATATATCTACAATGAAAAAAAAAACAGCCCTTCATAAAGAGCAAATAAATCAATATTTTGCTAGTAATACTTAAAGACAACATTTTGCAATCCAAAAAGGACAGCTAAGGCAGCACCCTGTCAGAAAACTGTTAATTTTTGCCAGGGAGTTATTTCTGTGTAATTCAGAATGATTAATTGATGGTTTGTTTAATTACTATTTGAAGCATTCAAGCAAAACTAATCAGTATGATATTTGCAGAGGTACCCTTTTCCAATTTGATAAATGGGTAGTGTATGATTTCTCCCATCTTTAAATGGTCTTGGACTGTATGTGAATCATTGAAGATTGTAACTTACAGCTATAATAAAATATGTAAAATTTCAAAATATACTTTTATTCATTTTTAATTAAGCATTATTAAGTAAATATCTATATACTAAGGACTTCCTTGAATGTGTATCTAGTTGATACAAGTGTGATATTACCACAAAGACAATAATTATAGAAATGCAGATGTCTTTTGGGATTCTGGTTTCATATCCTTTGTACATAGTGGATAGGTAGCTTACAGAGCTATTCCATTAAAATATTCCAATTTTAAATTGTCTGAGGCATGGTTATGTTGTTTTCCATAGTGGCTGTATGTTAATTTACATTTCTACCAACTATATGTAAGGTTCCCATATGTTGGCATTCTCTCCACACTTTTTTACCTTTTGTCTTTTGCATAATAACCATCCTAACAGGCTTTCTTTGCATCTTTCTAAACTGGTGTGTGAGTGTGTGTGTGTGTGTGTGTGTGTGTGTGTGTGTGTGTGTGTATGTGTGTGTGTGTGTGTGTTCTCTGCTTTTATGAGAGAGCACAAAGGTCAGTCAATGTCCTTAACCTTTCCTTTTCTTTTTCAGGGAGCTAGTCAGCCATTAACTCTTGTCAGTGAGTCTCTCTCTCTCTCCTTCTTTCTCCTCTTTCTCTCTCATTTGAATTTTTAAGTTTATAATTACTCCAAAATGCATTGTTGTGTGGCTTTAACTGATTTATTATACCACGGACTGACCCAATCTTTAAGGTAAGCAGATGCTCTGTTGTCCAATACTCTACTCATGGACACTCTTGATGGTAACTTCCCAGCTGAGCATGTGAGCTCTGGATTTATTTTTGAACAGGAGGCATTCAACTTTGGTGTAGAGAGAGAATATTTTAGACATTTTAGGCCACATGGCATGTATTAGAACTCCCTAGGTCTTATGTTGTAGAATGAAATGATCATCGACAGAGTGAAAGTAAATAAACTTGATTATGTTCAAATATAATTTTATTCACAAAGCAAGCAATAGTCCAAATAGGAATTTCATACTTTGCCAACTCCTATTTTATCCCCTTACTTAGGTCAAAATTCCCCACTTAATCTCACCAAGGGTAAAATTGAAATGTCAGATTTCCACATTTTCCAGATAGGAAAATCAACCATAGTACTGGGCAAATTATTGCCAGTCTTCTCACTGGATTTTAAAGATGGCTCATAAATAACAACAGCCACATACATTGCTTTTTTTAATTTTTTCTATTTTATTGTTGTTAAATCTCCTCCATGATCTCGTTCATCAACAGAACATTTCAACACATGGTTTCGGGTATTAAAATTGTGAAGTACACATGGGAATAATGGGACAGCACAACTTTCACAGTTACGTGAAACAGCTAGCATTAGTCTGAAAGGAAACCGTTGCACAGGCCAGTCTGGGAAGGGGAGTCTAGAGAAGATTCCAGAAAGCAGCAATTGACCACAGTTGTTGAGGAACGAGGAGCAGCAGCCAGTTCGTTGAGTGTTAAGAACGCATAGAGCAAAGCAAGCAAGATGGAAGTGCTGCGTGGGCAGGCAGCGGCCAGAACACAGGGGATCTTTGGGCACTCATCCTGCTCCAGGCCAGGCCACTTTCAAAGCCTCCCGGGTTTGTTGCCGGATCTAGAATGTTCCTCCTTAGTCTGTTTTTCATACCCTGGCCAGACCATACTCACCCTCCTTAATCCCCTCGGTTTCAGCATTGTATTCAGTCACTTGTTGGATCCCAAAGACTTGCCATGGTCTAGTCTCACTTCAACTTTTGCTCCATCTTTGCGCTGATTTTCCTCTCATTTAGCTGTTTAAAAGACGCCTTCCTGCCTGGTGGTGGTAGCGCACGCCTTTAATCCCAGCACTCGGGAGGCAGAGCCAGGCAGACCTTTGTGAGTTCTAAGGCCAGCCTGGTCTAGAGAGAGAGATCCAGGGAAGGAGCAAAGCTACACAGAGAAACCCTGTCTCAACCCCCCCCCCCAAAAAAAAGCCTTCCCAAATTTGTTAGGCTCATTCTTAGCTATTTTAGACACCACATTGCTTTGTTATCGAATATAATGTCTTTAGTTTGAATTTCTTCTCAGTCTTTGTGATTGGTGCATAGAAACAGTCAATTTCTGCATACTGATCATGTGTCCAGTATTCTTTTGGAGTCTTTATTAATCCAAGAAGCCCAGGAATAGTCTTCAATTTTCCATGCCGATGCTTCTTATTAACATATCTCAGCTATGCTTTTGTTTTGTCACTTCCTCATACCTACTATGGTTGCACTTTTGGTCACTCCAATAGCTCTAATATATACCTATATGTGTGAGTTCCTGTTCATCCATCTTCTTTTCAGCACTCAGCTTTTTTCAGTTTGACCAAATTAACAAGTACACAATGGTTACTTAGATAATTTATATTATTTTCCCTTTTTATTTTCCTAAGCTCATTGCTAGGTTCTTCAGAATGCTGATCAATTCTAATTCACATTTAGTCTTTTTTATTTTAGCACAAATGTTTAACTCACATAAAATTTCCTCCTTCTATTTCTCTGGATGTATTACACTCAATTTAAGGTATATTTTCCCATTATTGAGCTGTGGATATTTTCTAATTTTCTAATTTTTGCCTCTAGGTTAAATTCAAGTATATGTGGCTTTTAAATATATGTTTTCATATTGATTTTTATTTCAATTATGTTTTGTCAGAAAAGAGTATTATATTAGATTGAAATGCATCAGTTTCCTTAATGATCTGATACTGGCGAGTTATAGTAAATATTCTTGGTTCCCTTAAAATATCTACAAGTTAATTATTGAAATAACATAATTTTCATTCAGATTTATTTGTGACAAACTCTCCTATTACAAACTATCCAACTTCTCTTGTTGCAAGCTACTATAAAACTGAGTCCATGCACAGTGACAACACTTGTACCATCCCTGGTTAAACACTCACCAGTGAGGATGATTGACCTTTTAGCTCAAATTTGTTTGTTCTATTGTTCAATATATTTTTCTGGAGATATTATCTTCTTAGTTATCGATTGCTGAAAGATATGTCTCAAATAGAAGAATTATTTCTTTTCTTGGTTGTTTTGTTGATGTTTTCATTTGATATACTTTCCTCTTTTAGTTGTTTCATTCATTTTAACCAGGATCCTATAAAATTCACATATTCTTATATAAAAGTAGTTAACATGTTCATAGTTCCTCAGAAAACGTTAGCATCCATATCAGATTAACTACAGTCTGTAGGTAATATCTTATCTGTCCTCTAGAAGAATAATTTCAAACAAACATCTGTTTTTCATTTGTATACTCTATTCAGAAGTTTTTGTGCTTGCCATTTTATTTTCTTATATATTAGATCTGTTGGTCCCCATGTTATTATTTCATATTTATTTTCATTAAACTTTGTTTTCTCTTTACTTTTCATTATTCTTTCTTATACCTCAGTTTCTCTTACTGACATTTTCTTCTTTAGGCAACACTTTCTTGGTTCTTTTGTGTGCTTGTTTTTTTTTAAGAGGTAATTTATTAGCAGCAAACTTTTTAGGTTTCTGTTTACTTAAAGCAATAGTTTTGAGATTATAGACTCTAAAGTCATGTGGAAGCTGAGATATTTCCAGAAGATTAACTGAAGCTATTTTCATAAACTAGCAAAATATGATGTACGTATAAATGATGAGAAAGTAGAAGTGGAACTGTCTAGGGAACGAAGGGGACCAGCAGATGATGGAGAGTTAGAGACGGGAAATTAGAGAGGTGTGGGGTAAATATACTCAATGTACAACATATACTCAAGTGAAAATGTCCCTATGCACTATAATATCATATGCCATGAATGTACACAATGAAAAAAGTTTAAATTTATGGAGATAATGCCTTTTTCCCTTTTTGCATTAGTTCTTCAATAATTTCATTTGATGTGTTTTGATCATATTCATCCCTTTCCCCAAGTCCTCGAGATCCACCTCCACCTCACTTCCCACAAAATGGGTGTCCTCTTTTCTTTTTTAACCAATCACTTCCAGTTTATACTGTGCATATGTTTCTGGGAGTGTAGTCCCTCTTTTTGACCACCACATTCTAGTGGAAGTAGTGGAAGGCCACACACTCAGAAATTCTCTCTCTCTCTCTCTCTCTCTCTCTCTCTCTCTCTCTCTCTCTCTCTCTCTCTCTGTCCCCGACTACCAGTTGCCAGTAGCTCCATGCCTAGGGGTGGAACTTCGTGTCTACCTCCCTTCTCTATTCTGGGATTTTTGTCTGACGAGTTTGCACAGGTCTTGAGCATGCTATCACACTGCTGTGAGTTCATGTGTGAAAATGCCCTCCTGAATCAAGAGAAGTCTGTTAAACCCTCTTCAGAGAAGTTTCTTCCAAGATGTAGAGCATATGAAACTGACATACATGACTTCTGTTACATAGAAAGAAAAAATACTAAGGTGCCATAACCATTTTTTTAAAACCATGTTCACATTTATACTGACTTTGAAAAGGAACAAAAAAAATTTTGTTAGCTTTATAGGAATATTTTGATTGAATAGAAAAAAATGAATTTTATCACATTTTGAAGCTTGAGTATATGTCTTACATTAATAAGACAAACAGATTACTGTTCCAAGGAAGGGAAATACTAATAAAGTGTGCTATATGCTAAAGCAGTTTGTTTCAAAGAGAAGAACTTGTTAAATAGTTTCAATTGTATAAAAAATGGACTGTTTTTCATAAAACAGTTTTTGAAGTGAACAGCTTTCCAATGAATTACAGTGATCCAAATTTAGGATGTGAAGCAGAAAACGTCTCTTCACCAGATGTAAGCCTGTGACTTCAAGGAGAACAAACAGTTGTGTGCTGATAAATGTTTAACAACTAGCCCTCTGCTGGGGCAACAAACCTGGTGTGTAGGATGTAGTTGACCTCTGTGGGGCAAATACTTCCAGTAAGCCTCATTTCTGAGTTCTGACTTCATATCAATAAACACAAAAGCAATCACAAACTCATTACCAACTGCAACTGAGGTACTGAGGATATTACACATAATGAAATTAGAGATTATCTGTAAAAAAAAAAATTAGGAAAATGTATACCCTAGACCATGAATCTGCACACTTCCTGGTACTTAGGAACTCCAGGGAGTTCCACATCTGCAGCTCCCAGGGCACCTGCACTCATGTGCATATACTCACAGAGAAAGAAAAGCATGCACAAAATTAAAAAATTAAAGCTATGCATTAAAAAGACAAAGAAATCAACTTACTGTGACTTAGTAAGATTAGTATAGATTAGAAAGCTCAGTTGATATAGTTTCAGATTCTGTATTGCAGGCAATTTTTAAGGAGCTACCAATTGTCTGATTGGGTCCAGCATAAAGTAATGATGGACTGATAAAATATCCTTCCCCGTTCCAAGTATAATTTTTGTGAAGCTAATTTGTCCTTTGTCCTTCAAGTTATCATATCACGACAAGAGGATGCCTTGTTGTCAGGACTGAAGCTAAAGCTGCAAGTCTGAGGAAACTACAGAATCAAGGGGTCACAGTAGAGTCTCCGAGATGCTGGATTTGGACCGAACGTGGGCGAGTGATATTGCTGATGCAGGGTAAGTGGCTCAGGGGCGCATCCCTTAGGACATGTTAGCCATTCAGAATGCTTTGGGAACTGTCTTTATGTGAATATCAGCTTTCACTTAATTTAATATTTTTCATGACTGACAACTAGTTCTTAATTCATTTATATATTTCATGGATATCTGTGGCTTTATTATAATACTCTATATTTGATTTTATGTTCCCAGAGGGGAAAAGACTAGATGTGCTTAGTATATTTTGAAATGGCCAAGCATATATCACAGCCAAATTTACATATAATGAGCACACTAAAGATCATTAATTTTCTCAGCTAGAGCATGGCTTATGAAACAAAGTAGATAACCTATTTTCCTTATTAATCTAGAAAAGATTAAACTTTATTCTAATTGCTCAGAAATGTGTGGTAATGAAGAGGGTAAGACAGATGTGTTAACTTGAAAATCTAACTTATTAGTACTAATTCAAAAGTTTGCTTGCCACCTCTTTTTCCTAAGTTGAAATAAAAAAAAATTGGGGGAAAATATTTCATGTTATGCTGGTTACTTTTGTGTCTACTTCACACAAACCTAAACATGTCTAGGAAGAGTGAGCCTCATTTGAGAAGATGCCTCCATCAGATTGGCCTTGTAGACAAGTCTGTGGGACATTTTCTTGCTTAATGATTGATGTGGGAGGGCTCAGGCTCCTGGATGTGCTGCTGCTCCTAGGCTTGTGGCCCTGGGTGTTATACGAAAGCAGGCTGAGCAAGTCATTGAGAGCAAGTGAGCACATAGCAGTCTTCTGTGGCCTTTGCTTCAGGTCCTGCCTCCAGGTTCCCATCTGAGTTCCCTGTAAGACGAAGGGAACGCGTTCCTTTCCACGTTGCTTTTGCTCAGTGTGCTTTATCACAGCACTGGAAGGTAAAATAAGATGCCTTTGATCCTTGGGAGTTTTTGGAACCCTTTAATCTTAAAACATCTAAAGTGCAGCAATCATGTAATTATTTATTGTTTTTCTGGGACATGTGTATTTGTGTCCAAATATGTATCTCAAGAAATTAATAGAACAGTTGTCCATTAATTTAGCACTTTCAGGGCAATAAAAGCAGATATATCTAAGATCTAACCCTTGATAACATTCTGCTACAGAAAACTGAGCTACATGGAGTATGTGGACAATGCTGAGACAATGAGGGAAAGAAGTAGTAACTGAGATAAAGGCTGGTGGGATTAAAAAGAGCAGAGAAAACAAAGGAGTTGGGGGCTTGAGGCCCCTGTATGGGTGGTTCCTCAAATCTTCCCTCATATGTTTCTGTAGGTTTCAAGGACCAACCTGTCCTTTCACCCCCTTTGTTATATCTCCTGCCTCACCCTGCTCTGCGGTCTCATGCCTTTCCCTTGTCTCTGGACTCTGACCACTAATATGAGCTTGAGTTTTAATAGACTTAGAAATCCCACCCCACCCCCGAAAGAGCAGAGTATAACATATTTTATTAACTTTCTATGAATTGTATTGCTTTAAGAAAGTTAGATGCTTATTTGAATGGGGAGGGATAAATTAGCAGAGTGATCTAACAGTTATAGATATTATTCACTATACATATGTTCAAACATAATGGCTGTGTTTTAACTGTTGCTCATTCATTATTTTTTGTTTGCTTGGTTCCTTCCTTCCTTCCTTCCTTCCTTCCTTCCTTCCTTCCTTCCTTCCTTCCTTCCTTCCTTCCTTCCTTCCTCCCTCCCTCCCTCCCTCCCTCCCTCCCTCCCTCCCTCCCTCCCTCCTTTCTTTCTTTCTTTCTTTCTTTCTTTCTATCTTTCTTTCTTTCGACATGGCTTCACAGCGCAGCCACATTTGCTGAAAACTTGCAGGGATTCTCCTGTCTCTGCTTCTCTGACGTTGGTATTACAGGTGTAGGCTACCATATCTGACTGCATCAGTTATTTTTGTCTATACTGTTTCCATGGCTGCAGCAAAATGACCAAGAAGGAACCTGAGAAGAAGGAAAGCAGGGATTGAAAGGTAAAAACTAACCAAAAGAAAGCAGATATGATTTACATATATCTGTGTAGATTATTTTTCCATCTAACTAATTTTAAGAATAGCTTTTAAACTGGTAAGACTGTAGTTCTCCTAACCTTGGTGGCTTTTAAGGGGAATGAGCAAATTCTATCAGAGACTTAGAGAGAAAGCATTTTATTTTCTTCTAATGGGTAGGAAGAGAAAAATGAAACAAAAAAGAAAAGAAGATAAAGAAAGCAAATATGAAAATTAAAGACCAACATTAATTTCAGATGTGATTTATAGGGTTGGATTATTATGATCCCCAAAGGCTATCACCACAATGCCCCCTAAAACAAATACAAACTCTAAATATTATTTATTGTAACATACACATTATTTTTAAATCTTCACAGATGTTACTAGAAACCTAAGAATGAGTTGGGGCTAGAAAGAGTCCCACAATTTGTGTTTTACTCAGTTTATTCTTAGGGTCTATTTCCCACTGTTAATAAAGATGGTGGAATTTCATGTGTTCTTGTACATTAACCACCTGGTAGCTTCATTGATTCTTCATGGGAGACAACTCTATTCTGAAAACTACCATGATAGAGATCCCCTTCTCACAGAATGACCACTCATGTAGTAGCAACAATTTATCCAGGAGTAAGCAATATCTTCCTTTCTTCTACGCTTTGACAGACATTTTACCAGCATTCCCAAATATAGTCATGTCCTTGTAATAAGGAGACAACAATTCTATTTATTTTCTTTGGTAAAATGGGATATAGAGATAATGAAGGTTAAAGACTGAAATTTTCATCTTCTTTAGGAAAAAAATAACCTGCTACATAGTAATCTATTGAGACTCCAAAAACGTGAGTAGTATTTTAAATTAAAAAAGTATCCTTAATTTAAATGCAGTTAAAAATCATCTTTATGCCTCATGAATCTAGGAGGTTTGACAAATGTGTAGACTCCCATAATCACAAGCATAATCACAATACAGAATAATTTCATCAGTCCCTACTGCCACTCAAATAATTATCCCTGGCTGCCACTTAATAGTCTGATCTGCTTGTATTTACCTGTACTGTAGTTATACAGTTCTGCTTCTGTTGCATTTTCTGGAATGCAAAATACAATCATACACTGGAGTGCTTTTGAATCTACCTTTTTTTTTACACAGTATGCTGTATTTAAAATATATGCATGTTATTGTGGTATCAGTAATGTGTACCTTTACTTTAAGTATTATTATTATTAGTATTTGATGTTACAAATCAAAATCAGGGCCTTACATATAATATGTAAGCAGTCTATCACTGAGCTACACTCCCAGATCCACGATTTTACACTTGAGTAATTCTTTCAAGTGGAGTTAACTTCTTCTAACCACAAAGGAAGTTTGTTGTTTCTAAGCAAATGAAATTGTATAAACATGTTTGTCAAATGTTTCTGTGTGGGCATAGTTATTTCACTACCTAAGTGACTTTGACTAGGACTTCTGAGTAACCTCTAACTGTACTGTTAACTTTACCTGAACCCACTAGGATATTGCTGTGGATATCACTCTGTATGCTGTGAATGTGTTGCTCTGATTGGTTAATAAAGAAAGTGCTGATTGGACAGTAGCCTGGCAGGAAGTATAGGCAGGACAAAGACAGAGAATTCTAGGAACAGGAAGGCTGAGTCAGGAGATGCTGCCAGCTGCCACCATGAGAAGTAAGATGTAAAGATCCCGGTAAGCCACAAGCCATGTAGCAAGGTATAGATTTATAGAAATGGGTTAATTTCAGATATAAGAACAGATAGCAAGAAGCCTGCCATGGCCATACAGTTTGTAAGTAATATAAGTCTCTGTGTGTTTACTTGGGTCTGAGCAGCTGCAGGAGCCAGGTGGGCAAAAGAAAACTCCAGCTACAGGATATTTTCATTAATACTGTTCTTCCAGTCTGGAATGTGAAATCCCTGCTTGTTCTCATTCATCCTTGCCAGGTGTTTTCTGCTGTTGGTTATGCTTTGGTTATCTTGTCCAATGGATAGTGGAATCTTACCTTCTTCAATGTGCATTTTGTTAGTCACATGAATTAGGCACCACTTGCCAATGCAAAATTTTCTTTGGTTGAATATTTACTTATATAATTTGATGATTTTTATTGGGTATTCTTTTTCTTATATACTGAAAGTTCTTCATGAGTTCTAGATACATGTCTTTTGTCAGATATGTAATTTGAAAATACATGTAACTGAAGAGCTTCATGAGAGTTACCAAATACTTTCTGATTGGATTTAGGTCTGTTTCTCAAGATGAAGCTCAAACATGGCACCATTGTTGGACCAAGAGCTATGGCTGGACAGGTGATAGGTTATAGGGGAGAACCTACTACTATTATTCTGCTAATGTGTGTGTGTGTGTGTGTGTGTGTGTGTGTGTGTGTGTGTGTTTTCAAGAACATCAGTGCTAAGGAAAACTATAGATTCACATAAAGACTTTTTCTATAAATGAATCTACTGTATGTTTAAGATTGTGAGTCATGATAAAATTTAATTTTATTATGCCATTAAAAAGATATATGCTTTCTTATGGTATCACTTCTTCCAGCCTGAATAACTTTCTCTAGCATTTCTTTTATGGAAGATTTGTAGAGCATTTTTTTCCTAATTATGTTTATCAAAGAGTGTCTTTGTTTCCTTTCCCCATCTCCCTTAAAGCTATTTCCAAGATCTTTTGTCTTTCATTTTTAGCATTTCAACTACAAAATACTCAGTACAATTTCCTTTGAATTATGTCATTTAGTGTTTACCTTGTTTCTTAAATCCATAAATTTATATCTTCTACAAACTACTTCTATGAGAGGGAGTTTTAGAAACTGTACATACTCATTCCTCTTATGAGGTAAATGGGTAGCTAATGAATTGATACCTACTTGTTTGTGCATCCTATAGATATCAGCAAATGGTCACTATTATTGACAGATTTTCAGAGTTTTCAGATTTGTTCCTATTGGAGCCAATAACTAATTGGACATGACAAATGAGTTGCAACTAATTGACACTCATCACAGAGGCATCAAAAAAGTCTCACATAATGAGACAGTGAACCTGCAATATGGATGTGGACAATATAGTATTCGTTCTGAAGGGTAATCCTTTGTGTGAACTGGATCTTTGTGCTATGCATTTCCTGTGTATAGGAACTAACATACAAAACTAGGGCCTATTGCCAGAGTTAAAAATGTTGCTGAAGATGTTGTTTATCAAGTTGTAGGTTATCAAGTTCTAGGTTCTCTTTAGTCCAGCATACACACAACTTGGACTCTGGTTTCAGAACTTTTTAACATTAGTTGATTCCCCTCTCTAGGAATTTGACTCTTGTGCTGAAGGGCAGAGTCTAGCTCCCTTGCATGCAGAGTGTAGAAGTGGTTGGAAAGTGTGTTTTATATTGAGTACACCAAATTACATCTCACAAGTGTTTTTCTTTTTGTTTATATCTTATTTAATTTTACCTCTCTCCTCCTTATTGAGGTTTTATAATTTGTGAGTTGACACTGTTTACCAACAACACTATTGGAAAAAGCAAAGTGTGTCAATAAATAAACTGTAGCCTGTCTTTGATAAAAGCACTAGGATAGCTAGCCTGAAAGTATTGATTCTTCTCAAAAAAATGTATAGTTTTAGTGAAATTCTAATAGAAATCCCATTTTGGAATAATCAACACAATTGCAAATTAAGATTTTTGACAAAATGATGAGAACACATTCTATTTTCCATTTCCTTCCTTTAGTTTTTCTCTCTAAATTCCCTTTATGGTATCACACATGCAAGATGAGCATCCCAGCACAGCCCTTGTCCTTACATTTTAAAATTTGTCTACACTAACTGTACAAAACATGGATTTCATATGGCATTTCCATGCATGTATATAAGTGCACTTTGACCTCTCTCATCATTTTGTTGCTCCCCCTCCACCTTTTGCTTATCATCTCCTTCATCCCAAACACCTAGCAGTCTCTTTTAGCAATGTGTCAGTGGAATACTTGCATTAAAGTGACCATTCTGAACAGGAATCTAGCATCTTGCTATTTCCTAGTTATTGCCTTTGCTTTTCTCTTTTTTAAAATTTCTTCTTTCTCTTAATTCTCAAATGAGGACTTTATTAGATAATTCTTATGACTCAATTTTATCTTCTGAATTAACATTGCATCTTTCAATCTTTTAAAATATAATCTGAAGATTTTGTGATATGTTTTAAAATATTCCAAATCCATATTCAACTATACAGAACATAGATTAGTCCTAGTTAGCTTTTCTTTTCTTTTCAATTTTACTAGTCATTTTTATCATCATTATTATGTTGTGTGTATTCATGTATACATAGGCACACATTCCTTTTTAAGGGTACATTCTAAAATGTGTGTGCATACCTTCCATAGCACATGCCTGAAGTCAGAGGAAATCTTTATGGAGTTGATTCTCCCCTTCCATTTCTATATGAGTTTTGCAGATTGAACTCAGTTTACCAGGCATGTATAGATAGTATTTTAACTATGAGCCATCTTGCTAGCCTTGGCCTTCCTTAATTTGTAATTTCCAAAATTCCTCTTGCATATTCCATGATAATCTTTGAGACAGAGAAAGGGGGAGAGGGAGAAAGGAGAAGAGAGAAGAGAGAGAAAATTAATCAGAATGATATGTGATGCAGTATCAAATACTCTACAAAACTGCTCATTGAATTAATGACAATAGTGACTATTCAATTTGAAAATAGTGAAAATAATTGAAGAAAATTATACCATATTAAAATTCTCATTTTTATAAGCGGCTACAATCAATGAAAATATTAGCTCAGTTTTATCTAATAAATCATTGTGTAAAGAATCAAAATTATCCTGTATATGTAGAGATTATTCCTAATTGAGTCCCATTTATTTTTGTATTGCAATATTCATGACAATGGCAGATCATAATCACCAGAACATATTCATCATTCAAATATTTGTTTTAGGTAAAGAATAAATTATTTCTCATCTACAATATAATCAACACAACAAACACAAGAATAAGCCTAATTTAAGTGGTTGCTTTGTGAAATGTTCCAGTTACATTAGAAGAGAATTTATTATTATTTTTAAAAACAGAATGTTAACCTTGACATCCTGCACCACATGTTTATACAAATAACAGTGTACAAAAATGTTCTGTTATAAAGTGGTGTGGTCAGAAATAGCCTGTCTACCAATAGGAAATGGGCACTATATATATATATATATATATATATATATATATATATATATATATATATATATATATATATATAGTAATTAGGATAGAATAACAGCATATTCACATGAAAATGAATACAAGGAATCAATGAATTGCATATATCAAAGGAAGTTTATACCCAAAATATATATATATATATATATATATATATATATATATATATATCACATAATGTGACCACTACACATTGGGAAGCATCTTCAGAGAAGACTTCCAAACAGATAACACAATAAAAATGGCTTAAGAACAGAACGGAAGGGGAGAAATGTTTGACATTCAAATAAAATTTTATTTTGGTGTTCATTTAAATGTGATGAATTACTAAAGAGAGAAAAACTTGGATTGTGATATATACATGTGCACATATAACAACATTCTACATATGCATGGTTTAAGACAATAATGGCTTGATTTTGTATTAATACTGCACATTCCTGACTGGTTGACAAAGGTATTTGTTTATTTAACATGTTCAGAGATTTAGGTGGGTAGGCCAGCTACTCTCTCAAATGCTAGAGAGTTTTTCACTGGGGATTAGTGTTTGACCTAGAAGTTATATGTATAAATTCCAGCCCCAGCTAAAATATTGGGAACAGTCACACAGCACCATTCACCGGCAAGTGGATTGGGAACTGGAACCTGTCATAGCACAGGAACATGAAAGTCAGAAATATTGAGGGGACAAAACTATTTCACTACACAAGGAAGCAAGGTTATGTGTTAGCTCTGCATTGATCATTTAGAGATGGAGTGAGACAGGGAACAGTCACTTTTCAAAACCAGCCAGTAGGTGCAACATGTAGCTCAATAGGACAACTAGGTCTGTTTTCCATGAGAAAACTGAACACGATGGCTTTCCTGGATGTCATTTTTGACTGATCTGAAATCACACTACATACAAGCCTTTGGGCATTCTATTGAGGGAGTTCTTATTAGGATTATTTAAAGTTGGAAGCTGTACTCCAAACATAGCATCACCTTCTAGTGGCAGCCTAGACAAAAGAACAACAAAAGGGAAAATGTTAGCATTTTGCCTGCCTGCTCCACTCGGGCTGAAAAGTCCATCTACTCTGTTGCTGTGGCGTTTTTTTCCACTGGTACTTGAACTATCTGGTTTGGGCTTTCAGTGGGGACTAAAGACCAGTAGCTTTCCAGGGGTCTTCTAGGCCCCTGGCACTAGATTAGGATTGCTGAGACAAGCAGCCTCATGGACTCAGTTAACTATTGGATTGTCAGCCATTTTTTGGACAAACTGACCTGTATTCCAATATATTCATTCTGTATATACTGATTCTTTAGAGAATGCTTACCAGTGTATTAAGAAATGGGTCAATGTAAGTTATGAATTTTTTTTGGTTAGGTACAAAGCTTTCCCCGTGGCCCCCAACTCATCTGTGTTTCTATGAGTGAACTTATGCTATGCAAATGTCACCCTCTTAAAGGTAATGCATAATTTAATACATATTTCAACCACTATTAGGTAAGGCAGTAGTCCTTCTGATTCCAACCAATATAAAATAGCAGAGAACATATTTACCTTTCTACCTAAAACAGTTGAAAAAATAGTAAACAACAGAATGAAGAGTAGCTTTCAAAATTGTAGAGATCAGGTTCGGAAGGACAATAGTGTCTGGATCTGAAGAAGGAATACGTGGGAACCCTATGACTAAGCAACCCATGGACATCAGCAGTTGTGGCATGGCAGAGGAGCATTTATGTGCAGAGCTCAGGGGGCTCATTAATTAATGGGGAAGTCATTCAGACTCTGCAGCGACCAATGCAACCACAGTGTATGGCAAAGTACTGTAGAGGAAAAACTTGCACATACTGGGAAGGGGGAGATACAGGGAGGACGGAAGTGGGTAACAAGGGGGAGGGAGGAGTCCTTTCCTTCATCACTCCCTCTTCTCTCCCTTCTTTCCTTCCTTCTGTCTTCCTCCTTCATTTTTTTTCAAGATTACTGGGATGTGGCTGCTTCCAAGCTCTCTTCTCAAGGACAGAAAAGAGCCATCCAAATAGGTTAGAAGGAATAATGCCTACAAACAGCTTGTGGCAACATATGGTGCCTTTCTCTGTCTTCTAGACTTGAGAAGTTACGATTCATAAGACACTGAGTGGAACACTCAGAAAAACCTTGTCTTAAGAGCGAGGAATGATTAACCCTAGATGAGCTCAGATTCTAACTAGCAAGTCTTAAATGTAAAGTTTAATGTAATCAAACTATTCCAGATAACCCTATCACAGAACCAAGGTCAAGTACAGAAATAGAAATATATTCAACACCCAATAAGTATAAATGTATAATTTGGGAGTATTTTTATTAATCAACTTCATATTACTATAATAAAACAACTGGGTAAATTAACTTTTGTAAAGAGAAAATTTTATTTAACTCAGTTTGGAGTTTCACACTCAAGACTGGGCAGCCTGTTGATTCGACCTCTGGTGAGTATGGTTGATGGTAGTACTGGAAATGCCAGTCAGAGCAAGTGATCATATCACAAATCAGGAAGCAGAGAGGGAGAACATGACAATGGGGTCCTCTGTGTCTATGTGAGGGAAAATTCCCAATAACCCAAGGGCTTCCCATTACAGCTAGCCTCTAAATCGCTTACTGCTTCTTCTAATAGTACCACCCTGGGGCACAGCCTTGACATATGGACCATTATGGGTCACTCATTCCAGTCGTCAATGTACCCAAATAAACATTGCCCGGAATACCAATGAATGGAAAAACACAATCCATAACCGGGGGGAGTGGGGGGCGACATTAATTGAAAGTAAGCAAGAACTGACACAGGGTCAGATAAAGCACACAGGAACATTAGCACAACTACTTTAACTTTGTTCTGTATGTCCAAGAAGATACACAAAACACATGCCATATCAAACAGTAACACAGACTACAGATACTCAGGTGCTGAAAGATGAAAACTAAAATGCCCAAGGTGAAAACTGCTCATGTCGAATCATATGTGATAAAAGAAAGCTTAGTAAATTTGAAGAACCAGGAAAGGAAACTATCTGAGATACAGAAGTATTCAAAGTAGAAATACTCAAAATGTCTGAGTTGTACAACTACAAATGACCTTAATGCATATACACCTGGAATATCTAAAGTCAAGCCAAAAGAAGGGAGGACAGAAAACATACGTGGAGAAAAGAATGGTCATTGCCAGCATATCTGATTAACATCATAATCCGATTGGTCCAACTGGCTTAAGAGATTTCTCAGGCATAGCGTGACTCATCTGCAACAATGCAAGTCTGATTTGAGACAAATAACATCTTTAAAGTAATGAAATTAAAAACTGCCTGTGAAAAACTTTATACCCAACACACAACTTTCAATGAGAACAATAAAATGAAGATATCTTGAGATGAGTAAAAGCGAAAGGATTCAGACATGAGCAGCAGACTCACACCATGGAAAGAGTTAGAACAAAGTGTGGGGCAGATGGAAACTAACAAAGAAATATGGATCCACAAAATGATCTGAAAATGTAGTAAATGACGGATGCATAAATAAAGGCTGTATTTCTCCTGTTATGTAAATGCATCTATAGTTCACTGATCATTTAAATGAGAGTAAAACGTAAAGTGGGTTTGTTACAGATAGAAGGAAAGAAGAAATGCATATTTGATTAGAAAATTTCCATGGCATGGTGGTACGACCAGAGCAATAGAGGTTTTCAACAGCACAGCAACTGGCAGATGACCCAAAGGAGGGGGCAATGAGACATTTGCAGAGTAGGTAGAGAAAGGCTTTCGCATTGCATGAAAGAAGAAATTGTTGTAGATGAGATTCCACACTGACTTTTAGTATCATTTTTGCAAGGAAGAAATTTGGAGGAGCATGATTGAGAATTTAGGCTGATGTTAAGTATGTTAAAGATGCTATATACCAACTCTGAGAGCTGACATCTCAGGAAGAGCAGGGTAGAAAACAGTTGAGTTTTAATGTGCTTGCTTGCTGTCATCATCTAATTCAGAGGATGCACTAATGAGGTAGGCATAGTGATGCATTTCCATTTTTTTCTCCACAGGGCAAGCTATAGGGTGGCTTATTAGTAGTGACTTTTCTCACCTTTCAACCCTTCCAATTTTGATACATCAATAATTCTCTTTACCACAGGGACTTATTCTTAGGATGCAGAGACTGATCTGGTTTTGGCTAATTAAACCCTGACAGATACAATATACTATAAAGACGGTAAGCGTGGAGTGTTACAATTAGAAGTGTGTATGCTGAGAAAGATACAGTTGAGCAGTATATTTGGATAAAGCAGGAGTTTTCATTAATAATAACTTTTAGAGGAATAGTGCGAAGTATCCATTAGAAATATATTTACCTTTCTTTATTCTTTTTATCATTAAGTGCCTGGAGTAAACCTTTCTAATTTAGATACTATTTAATATCTAAATTAGGAGTGGGTTAGGGGAACAGCAAGTTATACCATGAACTGAACTATTTAAACTGTTTGTTTGAATCTTTGTCTAGAGATGACGTGAGGTTGGAAATACAGTGGGCCGGAGGATATATAACTCTCTATGTACAGGCTGATAATACGGAAGAGTTTTCAACTTAGTTTATTCTTAATATCATATAAGTGTAGAATTAAAAACAACTGAAAATTTCACCATGCAAAAGAAGTGAACACAAAATCCAATCTAGGGATTTAAAAACCAGCGGGTGGGTGGTCTTCTCTTTTTTAGTGAGTAATGTTTCTGTGCTAATCCCTAGCTTTTTATTCTTTCAAAAAATATGGCTTTGCTCTTTCTAGTTCTTACTCTCTCTTTATCCTGCACTCTAGCTCCAAACACTAGTAGGAAAATTCCAGTTGCTGCTGAAAATTCCAGTTGGCCTTGCTGCTCCTTTGTGCTCATGTTCTCTCCTGTGAACCGTTATCGGAGCAAGCATCTGTCTTAAAGAGGTGTTTGCATCTTTGATCTTGCCACATTCACCCCCATTTCTCTTCAGAGGAGCTCTTTGTTCCTTGACAATACGTACACACTGTCTTTAAACCGACTCAGCCCTTGGTCCCGCCCCCCGACCTTGCAGCACTTCCCCCTCACTATGTGTGTTTAATTTTGGTCTTTATTTGTTCACCCACCTCTCTGTTTCCCATTGGCTTCTGTGATATTTCTCTGCCCAGGATCATAGTGTTCTGATATCATTTTCCCCTGTCTAATTCTTACTTAAGCATTCTATCTCAATTTAAGTTAGTGTCATTTTACCAAGGATGATTTGAAAATATTTTCGATATTAGTGGGTTTGAAACAGGAATAATTAAACTGTTACATAAAAGTTGAAAGCAAAAGATGGTTAAACACTCTCCAACATATAAGATATCTGTCTGTGGTCAAGAACTGTCTATGCTATAGTACCAACAATCCTGGAATTGAAAGCCTTGTTTATCTCCAATTTCCCAAATACTTTATTAACATAATATGGATTTCTTTCTCTCATACCATGATGCTCTTTTCCTTGGAAAATCATTTAAACTTTCAATTATGAATTCAGTTCTGTAGCTATTTGTTAGTACTCATTTCCTCCCCTACATGTAAATTCTACAAAATATCTGAAATTTTCAAAGGAAGGAAAATTCCAAATTAATAATTTTAAATAATTTGGGTTATGAAAGATAATAATTCACATTCTCATTATATTACTGACATTTCTGAGAAATGGCAAATTGATATACATAGCACTGGTTGAGTACTCTGCTTCTAAGGCGAGGCATGTGACCTGCCACTATCAAATGGTAATTTCTTTCATACTCTGTATTTATTAGTCATCCCTACCACTAAGAATAAGTGGCTCAGGGTAGAGAGTTACACTTTATTCATTCTGTCCTACAGTGATCAATTCCAAAATGTCTAATAAACCTACTTATGGGGTTGAGAAAAGTTCAGAACTCTTTCTCTTATTTGAGCTCCCATGGTAAACTAGAATAAACACACCAATCATTCTTGTGAGGTGAGATGTCCAAATGTTCCGTCAGCATCACTGCTACAATTTGGAACAGATTATTTGGGTGAATATTTATGAGTTATGCATTCTATGAACATGTGTACATAAATAAACATATCCATGCATGTTTTTTCCTCATGACCGTATGTCCTTGATATTCAATAAAACAATTTTGTGGCATTTCCAAAAGTCTGAGAATTTAGGCTTCTGTTCTTCTGTTTCTTGAAAGTTATGTTATTTTGAATTTTGGTTTCCCGTTTAAACAGATATCTGAACACTTGGCAAGGCAATGTGTCCTGGACACTTGTCTCTAAATTCCTACACAGAGCATTCAAATAATTCTTAGCTTCAACTGAAGCCCCAACACCTTTTTGTATGTATGGTTTTTCTTCTACTTACAAGTTGCAGAGAAAGAAGAAACTGTTGATGGGGATCCCATTAAGACAAACATAACTTCTTAATGCTAAATCTTTCAACTTATTTCTATTTCCACCAAGGCCCTATTCCTCTCAATTTAACCTAGTGGAGACATTGTTTCTCCTTAATAAAGTTAAATGCCTGATGTGCTCAGAATTTTCCCCAATCCCATGTTTCACTGCTAGGGTGATAGTCAACAATTTTTAAACTTCCCTCAGGGCTGAAGAGATGACTCAGTGGTAACGAGCACTGACTGCTCTTCCAGAAGACCTGGGTTCAATTCCCAGCACCCAGGTGACAGATCACAATTGTCTGTAATTCAAGTTCTAGAGGACCCAACACCCATGGCAAACCATCAATTCACATAAAATATAATTTAAAAACTTCTCTCTACACTAGTCTTCCTATCTACTTTTAACATTTCCAGACCACATATTGCTCTCCAGTTTCTTCTATATCCAACTGCATGTTATGTGGGAATTCTATCTATTAAGTATGCTTAAAATCCACCCACTTTTCTCTGTTACTTGCCATTCTCCCAACTCTGGATCAGTGAACTCTCTTCCTCTGATACATTCTCCATAAAGCATTTGTGGCATGACACCTTATGAGTAGTAGCTTGCTGGAGTTGAACTCATTGTAGCAGTGTTCAATATCACTGCAATCTGAAGTCATCAACAATAACAGTCCACAATGATACCACCCTCCGGAAACATTGCAGCCCCATTCTCCTCTTGCACTGCTAAATATTTATCTTGGTCCATAACTACTTGCAATGGCCCCAACTCTGTATTTCTGCTAAATAGAGTTTCTCATACTTTGGATGCCCTAAATTCTCTTTACTTGCAATTATAACCTTTCTGTTACTTGTTCCTAGATGCCCCCCCTCCATCCTTTGTCCAAAGCCTATACAAATCCTTTGTCTTTGTCTAAGGACCATTTCCCTGTGGAGGTGGTTTCTTTCCTGATACCAATTGCAGCTGTAATTTTTATCATCACAAATCCCAAAGATATTGTATTTTTTTCTTGTAACCATTGTTGTGGTTGTAAGCTTCACAGAGGCCATAACTCTGGCATCTACCTCATCCATCTATATCTCCCTAGTGGCAAGAACAATAGATATGTAGTGAATATGTGTTTAATGAGCCAAGTACTATGCTGTCAGCGAAAACATCAACTAAATTAATTATATAAGGAATTTGCTTTCTATCATGAAGTGACTGTCCTGGCAGCTTACAGAATTCAAAGCAATCACTTATTTGCAAAGCTGTGTTTTATGTCATGCCTTATTTGAAAACAGACTTGTTCAAATATGATTCTAAGTGAAACAGACTTAGAGTAGTTTGAGAAAATATGGTTAGAAGAATGTATTGTTTCTATTAGGTCTTAAGTAATATTGCAATGTGAAAACACATGTACATAGATATCCATAAAAGATTTTCAATTAATCAACCAAACTGTTTTTAAAGTTATAACTTTGTTATCATAAAATATGTGTCTTTAAAGTCCATCCTTTAGGTTCATAAGTGCAGTTTGAAATTCTTATTGTAAGAATTATAAACCAGAGGAATGGTGTTCTGCATTCTGACATTTACAGTAATAATAACTTGGGAAAAACAAAATCTTCTTACTTTAGTTTCCTGATACAGGAGGTAGAAATACAAGTGTGTGCCCTGATTCACACTTCAGACTTCTCTCTCACTGAAAGGAAGAGGAACGGTCCCTCATGGGGAGTGTGATGCTTTTCCCAGTAGGGCTGCTATTAGCTCTTCTTTTTTCCTGCCAGTTTTCCTCCTTCCCCTCCCTTCTACCTTAATTTCTGCTTTCCAACTCTCTCTCACTAACACACACACACACACACACACACACACACACACACACACACACACACAGATTAGTTGCTTTTAACACAAAATTAATCACTATGTTCTGTTTCTTAAACATATTAAATCTTTTCATATTTGTGAAGAAAGTAGGATATGTATAATATATAATATATACATATATTTTTTAGTTGTATTTCATTGTACATGATGTTCTAACTTCTATTCATGGGACATTTATCTGAAAGGGGATGAGAAAATATATGTCAGTATACATTCCTTAACAAATGAAATAGAATATGAGGAATCCATGGTAAGACAATGGTTCTGATAGGCATTGGAATGAAGGTATTATGTTTTGTCATGTTTTAAAATCACTCCAGGTGTTATTATCAAGCTCTAACTGTGGTGATTTCATAAAATTGTTCCTCATCCCACAGAGGTCTCAGGTTATAGGGCATGGAAATACTTTTATACAGTCCAAAGGAAGACTTTTGGCCCCCAAGTTTGTAAGAGCTACACGAGAAGGAACCAGTCAGACTCCCACATGTTTTTACTTCATTCTCCAGTACAAAAAAATTCTCCAAAGGGAAAGTGAAAAGCATTTGGAGACTGGGAAGCAGAATGATTATACCCCAACTTGGCAGGCAAAGGGGCTTGTGTATAACACTGAAGTGCTGCATAGTGCCTCTTTTGTAAAGAAGAAGGGACCTCCACTGAGTCCTACAAGCCAGGGAGGGTAGCAACGAAGAATTAGTAACAACTGGGACTGCATATTATCAGCAACAGATCAGTGATCTTCTAATCCCAGTAGTTGTGTTAATTTTATGCATCTAGCTTTAGTCTGAGGAAAGTTCTGCTATTATCCACATTTCAAACTGTAAAAATGGAGCATGTCAGATTTAAGCAATTCTTCAGTGAGACAGTCTTCAAATGTTATGCCTCTATTTAGAAGGGTTCACTGCATTGGGGCTAAATGATACTGTTTTTTACTTTTCTTTTTATATGTGTGGCTTGCATATATGTGTATGCATGGTTGTATGAGTGGGGACATGCATGTTTGTGTCTGCAAGTGCTTAGGGAGGCCTGAGGTTGATGTCAGGAATCTTCTCCATTCATTACTCTTCTGATTTATTCTTTGACTTGTTCTGCCATGGAATCAACCCCTGTCTCCCAGGATCTTGGCTGATAATACCAGTGAGTGAGAATCCCTAATGGTCATACCCGTTCTGTAATGGAATCAGTAAGAAGCCCACCAAAGGCTTCCCCCATTGCCATTTAGTTCTTAACCCCACCCCACACACCCAGTCACTGTCTTGAAAAGGGAGACAGGAAGGAGAAATGGCTCAGAGAGTCAAACTCTGTCCTTTATATTGTCTGTGAGAAGGTAGTTTTAAATAACTCTTTACTTGAGAAGAAACAAATTCTGTTGACAGTGGTTTTGGCTACTTTTCCATTGTCCAGAAAGGTGGATACTGACTCATAATAGTATTAAATAAGCCAAGTAGTTTTCTGCATTTCTGTGTTGTGTGAGGGAGACCAGCCCCTGCATTTCCCCCCAGGGTACTCTTGAGCAGGGAGAAGGGAGAAATATTTAGATAGAAATATATAGGAGAGAGAGACAGAAAGAAACATAGGATAGCCTCGGGAGGGACAGGGTCAAAACCCACCAGCACCTTCTGTCTCTACTAAAAGGTTTTTAAAGGAATGTCAAAGGGTGGAGCAAAAGATCTCCCCCCAGCACAGCCAAGTGCAGAACATTCCAAGTAACCATGTACAGAGTTAAGCCATCCCCTAATGCAGCTCTGCTGTGTAAAGAGAGCTCAGATCTCACTAGAAAACCTTTGTGGGTTCCCAAAGTTGTGATGAAATATTAGATCAGTACTTCAGTTTCTGTCCCTGGACAGCTGCTGTGCACACTCCTTCCTTCTTTCCCATGATGTCAAAAGTGTCATCCTTCTCTTAAGTCTAACTCGAGTATCACCTCTTTTGTGAAAAATATCTCTAGAAGGCCAGGCTGAGTTAGTAACCCAAAAACATTAAGCTCACACACCTCTACCACAGTGTATAGAATCCAGCTATCAACCTTTTTTTCCAGCAGACACTAAACACTTGTGTGGTTTAGATTCAATATTTTTTTCTTTTTTTAAAATCAAGTTTATGGTCAATCAATTGAGAATGCCTATTTTAAGGCAGTGAAATTCCTTCAACCACAAACAAACAAATAAACAAACAAAAACAAAAAACAGTCAACCAACCAAACACACGCACACAAAACCCTAGCTTTCGGTTCCTAGAAGAGATTCTCACAATAAATACAGAAATGGACCTGGTAACACAAAAAAGGAAAACACACAGGGCCTCGACCCTAGACAAAGGACTTTTGGCAACTTGGGGATGCTGAGAGTGGAAGAAATGTTCTTTCTTTCCCGGGGGAAAGTACCACCCCATACACAGAGTCAGTTATTCAATACCAAGTGGTAAGCTCTAAGATCTCATGTAACACAGTTAACACTATATGGATTGAGCAGGTTGTATTTATGTATTTTGAAATAAATAAATAAAAACATATATTGTGTGTGAATTATATATATATATATATATATATATATATATATATATAGTGATATTTTATTTGTACTGAAATGTGATTTTATTTGTATGTTAATGAATAAAGTTACCCGGGGGTTAGAGCTATTAGCAAGCTATAACGAAAGCCAGGTGGTGGCGGCGGCGGCGGCGGCGGCGGCGGCGGCGGCGGCGGCGCACACCTTTAATCCTAGCACTTGGTAGGCAGAGCTAGGTAGATCTCTGTGTGTTCTAGGATACATCCAGCATTGGAGACACACACACGCCTTTAATCTCAATACCAACCATAGAAGACCTGGAGGTCTGTACAGACAAGCAGTGATGAGGTGGTCATGTGGTTGGGTTTACAACCAATGAGAAGGCAGAACAGAAAGTCTTTATAAAGTCAGACACATAGGAAGTAGGTCTCTTTCGGAGAGGTAGGACCACCTTGAGAGTGAAAGGTAAGGTTTTTAGCTCTTAGCTATTGCTCTGACCTCTTGGCTTTTATCTCTGTATTGGCTCTGTGTTTCTTATTTAATAAGACGGTTGGTTACTTCTACAATTATATATTTATATACATATATATGTACATATATATATACATACACACACACACACACACACACACACACACACACACACACGAATAAAAAGAGGCCATGAATGCATGGGAGAGGTTGGAGGGAGGAAGTAGAAGTGAATAAATGATGTAATTATATTATAATTTCAAAAAAATTAATAATATTTGCATAAAGCACACCTTCATCCACAATTTCAGGGTACCATTGTGACCAGTAAATGACAAGTTAACAGTGCACACAGTGTACAAATTGACAATTGAGTATCAATTATTTCTGAACACATGATGTGAGAAAAAAATCATTAGCTTCTTAACACTCCTTTTCCAAACAAAATTGAACCCATTAACACTACCTCAAACCCCTTCTATACTCCTTGGATAACTTATTAGTGTGATCATTTGTCCCAGTTCGATTGGTGCCATCTGAGGTAAAGATCCATCTCCTCAAATCTTTTGGTTACACAATTGGTAAGAGCGGCGACATTCAGAGAAGATTTGCTATGTAAGTAAAGGCTTTATTCTTGTCTGAATCTTACGATTTTTCTTTCAGACAATCTCAACACTCAAGTGTTAGAATTCCTTAGAAATACCTCCAAAACATGAGAGATGACACATTCCCAGGACCCATGCCAGAGAGTTGTGGTTTACAGCTAGGAATATGCATTTTAATAAGGACCTTAGCTCCTGTGGTGCAGGAGTGATAGGTCCTGTGGTGCAGGAGTGATAGCCTTTACTTTGAGAATGCTGGTCTAGAGAGCTGTTTCTTTCAGTCTGGGCTGGCTGTGTTCCCAGACACACCTGAATTTACTCCTGGACTGCATGTACTTTATGAAGAAGTAATTTTCCATCAGCTTTGATTCCATGCCCTTTTCCTCACAGGTGACATGCTGTTGACATTGCTGTTTTCAAAACTCCCCACCTTCTTACCAGTATGAAATCTGCAGGGTGGCTCTCCACTACTCCCACCAGTTACTGTCTTTACTTTACTTTTTCTTCAGTTTGTTCATCACACATAGACAGACAACATCACTTACTCATTTTCTATCTTCTTCCATTAGAGTGTATATGCCCTATGGAGGGGTATTTTTTTTATTAGTTTCATTTACCCTCACATCCCAGGTCCTAGAACACTACAAGTTACTTTTAGAGCAAGAAAAACAGCTGTCATCCAGAAACACTGAATGGCCAATTACTGGC
Organism: Peromyscus maniculatus bairdii; assembly: GCF_049852395.1. Lineage (NCBI taxonomy): Eukaryota > Metazoa > Chordata > Mammalia > Rodentia > Cricetidae > Peromyscus > Peromyscus maniculatus. Next base: position 22,446,765 of record NC_134854.1, on the reverse strand, counting down.
AACTGTACCTATGGTACAGGCAGCACAGGCAATGTATCTGGCCATGCTCTGTTGATTCTTCCCTTTCAGCGATGTACCAGTTTCTAAACAGACACTAGAAGCCACCTTTGCCATCATTTCTTTGAAAATCACTAGTAGCACAATGTCTTTGAAAATTGCTGGTAACAACTGCAATAGCTTGAGATAATTTTGTCTATCCAACAACGATTCCAGGAACAACAGTGCTTATAGCTAGTTATTGTTCTACATAACTCTTACTGAAATCATTCAGTTAGATCTCATCTTGTCACGTTAAGCCATCTCTACCCCAGCCACTGTTCTTCAAGCAGCCCCTTAGCTTATGATGCAGGCCAGTGACCAGCTGGCTATCGACTCAATGGTGATTTTTGCATTCTCAAAGGAAGCTGACCAAGGTCTAGAGCCACCATCTAGCCTGCATTCTAATATAATTTGATGATGACCTTAATTAATAAATAGTGCAAAGCAATTCAACTGCAATCTTATACTACACTGGAGGGAAACATGGCCCAAATGCCTTGATCTTTTACTGCATATTGTGATATTTCCTTTTTGCTAATTTCTATTTTATAGTAGAAGGTATGGAATTCATACAAGCTACCCTGGAAATGTCACTTTACAGTCTGGAAAGTCCCTATGCAAGCCTTTATGCATTTGGGGACACAGATACCATTTCCTTTTTCATTCTGCCATTTTTTTTCCTTTTCTTCCCTTGACCACCATATAAGATGGTACCATCAGGCACAGCAGTAAACACGATGAAGAACATTTCATTCTAGTAAGAGGATCTTAGTGTTCAGATGAACAAAAATGTTAGTTTCTATTTTATTTGTGTCTCAAAAACTGGTTAAGAACGGGTCAGCTACATTATTTATTTTCTTGTATACTACTATCTAAGACAATGTTTTTAGAGTTTGCTATTTGGTGGAATTTTGAATTTCCTATCAGATACATAATTTTGATTAAGTAGAACTTTTAAGTCACTGATACAACATACAAGACATTTCTATGTCATAGTGCCACTGAATATCTAAGTAACATGTATTTCCTGGGCAACTGAATATAAAAATAGCCTTATTACCTTAAGGGTGTCTTATGGGTGGGATATTCTTTGAAGGTGACTGTTCTGCTTCAGATTTCAAATAGCTATACTCTCCTGAGTGGTTTCGAATGTTAAGTTTTACTTCCTGCACTTCACTGATAAATTCCAAGGTCTATTATTGATATTACTATCAAAACATGTAGGGTAATCACACAAAGTATTTGGTGAGTTGTGTTGGGATCTTGATACGGAAATTTTCTCATGGCTTGTTTTCCTTTTAGACTCTTCTTACACATTACTTTTTATTAATGTATCATTTCCAAGTTCAGTTAAAATTCTCATGGGTTCATAGTACTTTTAGCTTTAATCCAGAATTCCCAAATGATGCTGAAGGTAGACTTTGAAAGGATAAGAAAAAGCAGAATTTAGGGAGTAAGGGCAGTACTTGCAGAGAACTTTAGGAATTTTCTTGATCACAAATGGAAAGGTACCGTCAGATAGGACAAGAGAAGCGCGGAAAGATGCCACAAACGCCCCTCCTCCTTTTTTTCTAGGAGGTTGTGGGTGTGGGAAATAGATTAAAGAAAACTAGTAGGAGACTAAGGGTTGCCTTCCATTTATTAAATTCTAAAAGGAGTTCAAAATGCATAGAACTTTAGAGACGAGTCCCTACTCATAGCAGATGAGTTTTCCCTATCGCAGATAAACTGCCTCCATCTTCTGAGGGAATGTTCAGGAAGGAAACATGAGTGTCAGGGGCTGGCAGCTTAGAATCATCATTGTGAACAATAGTCGTAAAATGAGATATACTCAAAGTAAACTGCCCGTGGGCAAATCAACCATGCATGGAACCAAGCCTGTGGATTTGGTGTCAGTAGCCCACACAGGGTTTTACAGCATAGTACCAAGTCTGGCTTTAGCAAATAAGCCTGCATCAGCAATGCTGACTGTTAAGGACTGCACAGTCCATGGCATAGTCCACCAGTTTTTGAATTGAACAACATTGGTCTTCTTTGATTTGAAACTGTTGGTAAGAACAGGCTTTTTGTATTCACTTTTTTTTTAATTTCTGATTAATCATGGGTCACATTGTGGACATTTTTATTCATCTTTGTAGCTGTAACATGAAAAGCCCTAAGACAGACCCATGTCATCTGTTTCTCAAGTTTTTAAGCTTAGGCTATAAAAAGTATGACTGGGGTGATAATGGCTCAGTGGGTAGAGTATTATCCTTGCAAGCAAAAAGGTCTGAGTTTGGTCCCAAGAAACCACGTAAAAATGTTAGGCATGGCAGCATGCACATGTAATCCAGGTCTGGGGAGGAAAAGATGGGAGGATTCTTGGGATTCATTTACCATTCAGCCTATCCTATTTGTTGAGTTTCAGGCCACTGAGAGACCTGATCTCATGAAACAATATGGTACCTGAGGAATGACATCTGGTATGCACACACATATGTACACACATACACATGCACACACAGCTATTAACCCACTTGCACCAGCATGCATGAACAAGAAACACACACACACACACACACACACACACACACACACACACACACACACACACTTAACTTTAAACAACTTACATTTTCATAGCAATGCCATTTTCTTTCAAATCATAGAAAGACTTGAGGTTCATCTGAGAAAACGACTCACTCTGAGGATGTCAAACTCACTAATAACATAAATGAATGTGTGCTGGGAGTCCGCTGCCAAGTGGGACTGCTGTTCTGCCTGACTTTCAGCTTTGGTGAAGCAATAGAATTTACCTGTTCCCTCCAGAGTCAAACTGCTTTAATGGTAATAGGCATGTTTCCAGAAGTGGTTAATCATCTTTAGAGAACATTATTAGTCACCTACCTTGCCAAGAAACAGCCTTTAATTGGAAACACATGTAGAAATGTGAAGGTAAAAGAAAACAAAGGGAAATAATAACTCAAGCAGTTGTAACTTTCCCGTCCCCTCCATACCGAACACCATTATTGATAACTCTCTTTTCGAGGGGATACTCTATGTCGTTCTGACAATCAATTATTATGATCTTCATGTAAGCAAATACACAGTGCTTCACTTGGCAGTAAATGGCGGATCTTACGCTTTCTCTTCAACTGCTTCCGACAGTAGCTAGCTATATCATCATACACCATTCAGCATCTTCAACAGCATGCTATTTCATGCTTTGTTTTATTTTGTGTTTGATAATAGCCACTTTTTTCTTAATAATTTAAAATTTTTAATTAAATTACATCATGTCCCTCTTCTCTTTCCACCCTCTGACCCCTTCTGTATAACCCCTTACTTTATCTCATGGCCTCTTTTTCTTTTACTATTATGTGTGTGTGTGTGTGTGTGTGTGTGTGTGTGTGTGTGTGTGTGTGTGTGCGCACACACACACACAGGGAAATAAATGCATAAAGACAACCTATTGCGTCTGTTTAGTGTTGCTTGTATATATATGATTTTAGGGCTGACATTTTGTTTTGTGTAACTGGTTAGGGACCTTATCTCTGGAGTAGAACAATTCTCCCTCTCTCAGAAGTACCAAGTTGCCTGTAGTTCTTTGTCTGCTTATGGGGACCCTTCAGATGTCCCCCTTTCGTGTTTCTATTAGTGTTGTCACTGTTTATGTCTTGTTCAGGCAGCCATGTTGTTGTGGTGTCCAGAATAGGAGATATGATCTCACAGCAAACTCCCTGGTTCTCTTAGTCTTGTGGCCTCTCCTTCCCGCTCTTCTGAAATGTTCCCTAAACCTTAGTTCATAGGTTGTTTTGTAGATGTATCCACTGGGGCTGGATAACTTGTTCTCCATATTTTGACTAGTTGCGGTTTCTCTGATGCAAAGAAAAGCATCCTTGGTGAGTTATAAGAGCTACAATTATCTGTGGGCATAATGATAAGTATTTAGCATGCAGTTAGAAATGATGATTTCCCCAGCAATTGGTGCTGTTGGCTATATTTTCATATGCTTCTTGGCCATTTGCTTGCATTCTGTGGAGAAATGCGTTGTCCATTTCTTAGTCAGGATAGTTGGAGTTGGTCCATTGAAGGCATTCTTTACATTCTGATTGTTAACCCTTCATCAGATATGCAGTTCATAAATATTTTCTTCCTGCACATATGGAGAAGCCCCAGAGGTTTTTCTTTATTATGTAATAAGGTTTAAGATTGATATAGCCTTATTTTTCTATTTTTGCCACCCGTGAACTTGGGTATATTTTGTATATTTTCATTTAGTTAAAAATATTTTTAAAGATAAAGATATATTTAAATTTTTGAAATTATGCATAAGTGTGTATTTGTTTGTAAGCCAGTGTGTACTGGTGCCTACGGAGACCAGAAGACAGTATCAGATCCCCTGGATTGGAATTATAGGTAGTTATGGGCAACTCAACATGAGAACCCAAGTTTTCTAGAAGACTCGCAAGCGCTCTTAACCACAGCCCCAAGTCTAGAGTGGTTAACCATGAAACCATATAAATACAAACAACAAAAAAGGACTTAGTAGGTTGTATTTATATATATTTGTGCATACAATACACATATGTGCATGTAACAATAATAAAGAAAAAGATGCTACTTGAAGTGGGGTGCATGAAAGGGAACTAAGGAATGATAGCTGGGAGGGACTGGAGGGAGGAAAGGGAGCTGCGAATGTAATGTCACTCTATTTCTATTAAAAATAAAATCATCCACACCCACCCGCATTCCACTCACAAAATCTCTTCTATTTCCCCTTCCCAGGATGATCTGGGCGTCCCTTGCTTTGAACCCTCGATACCTACTCTCTCTGGGGCTGTGGAATGTAACCTGGTTATCCTTTACTTTACAGCTAATATCCTCTTATGAGTGAGTACATACCATGTTTCTCTTTATCAGTCAGAGTGACCTCACCCAGGATGACTTTTTCTAGTTCCATCCATATGCCTTCAAATTTCCTGATGATGAGTGAATTGGGGGGATGGGATTGGGGGGAGGCAGGGACGGACTGGCAGGAGAGCAGGGAGGAGAAGCTGCAGCCAGAATATAAAATAAATTTTAAAAAATACTAACAGAAAAAAAAAGTTTCAAATTTCTTCCAAGATGTCTTCTTTGACCTCTGGGTTATATTAGAAATTGGTTTGACACCCTTAGTTGTTTGGTACTCTTATGAATTTCTGGTTTAGTTTCTTTGTGCCATTTCTGCCTATTGGATCTACTATTTTCTAGGGTGGATGGAAGTCTGCAATAATGACCCTGTATTCTCCTCTGTGAACCTCTACCAGGTTTCCTCATGTATCTGAGTCTCTAGGCTTAGATGAAGATAGTAACAGTTGCCATGTCTGCTATTAGAAATGACCCCTGTCATAGAAGACTAAGAAATTATCCATTAACTCATGATCATTATCTTATTTTGAATCTGATTTTGAATCTAGGAAATAATTTTACCCTTGTTTTCTGATGGTTGGCATTAGCATGGCATGTAGCATAGCCTTCATTATGTATTTACCTTAATTATATACAAATCTTCTTATCTAACACAGATTCATTCCAAGAAATTATAGAGATAGTATTGTTGTCTGATAGGTTTTTAACTGGTTTTTATATTTTGAATTGATTCATAATAATGATGTGTTTGTGGAATAGTTTGCAATATTTTGATAAATGTATATATTGAGTTAATGATCTTATTGGGACAATTAACATACACACAAGAGGGGAAAGAGAGAGACAGAGACAGAGAGAGAGACAGAGACAGAGAGACAGAGAGAAAGAGACAGAGAGAGAGAGAAAGAGAGAGAGAGACCATAACATTAATTCATTTTTTATGAAAAGAATATTCAATCTGTCTGTTTTGAAATATGCACTACATTGTTGTTAATTATACTCACCTTACTGAGAAAGAGAGCAGTAGAACTTGGTTATCCTACCTAAACATTTAGCAACCTCTCTCCATTCCTCTAAACTTACCTAAAGCCTTCAGTAAATGCTATTGTACTCTCTGCTTACATGGAATAAGAGAATTAACTGTAGTCTGCAACAAAGTGTTTGAGAATGAAGTGTGTTCTCTCTCCTCTGTTTGTCTTCTGTACAAGGATGATGCTCCTTCCCTTTGGAGGAACCAGTTTCAAAGCAGAGAGCATCCTTGGTTTGACACTCATTTATGGTGCCTTGTACTTCTTTGCCCCCATAACTGTGAGAAAAAAAGTTATGTTCTTTAATTATTACATAACTCTGGCCATTCTGTAATAGCAATCCAAAGGACTAGAAGAAAACATAATATACAAATATTTGCTAAAGAAAAATGTTAAATATTGTTGTACATAGGAAGAATCATAAGTATAAATAATAAATATAAATAAATGTATAAGAAATAAATAAGCTTGTGCTAAATTGGAATTGGTCTGCCTGAAAGGTGCACATCTGTAACCCCAGCACGGGGGAGATAGTGGTAGTGGGACTGAGAGTTCAAAGTCATTCTCCAGTGGCTGCATAGCCTGGGATAAACAAATCCTGTCTTGAAAAACAGCAAAAAATTAAATAAACAAACAAGTTAGATTTTCTAATGATCAAAACACATTTTCGGTGCAGACCATAAATTTTCATGGTATTTGAATTTCCCATGGGATAAATAATGAGTAATCACCATTTTACCACCTGCTTTTGCAAGTAAAGTTTTATTACAATATACCTCCCCTCATTGATTTACACATTTCTGGCTTTTCTTTGAGCTCCAATGACAGTACTGGTTGCTGCAAGAGAATGTGAATGAGTCACAACTCTAAAATATTTACTAGCTATCTTTTTATAGAAAATGTGTTGTCTAGGCCTGAGTTACAGAATGTTATATATTGAATATTTTATTATACTCTCAACTCATCCTGAAATCAAGTAAATTATACAACCATTATCAAAACATGTAAACTCAGCACATTGAAATACAAGTTTCATAGCATATAAAAATTTTAACACACAACAGCTTTGCCGTGCAATAAGTCCAAAACTACTTAATTTATGAGGTTCTGTTATAATATTGTTTTCAATATAATAATGTTTTATGGCTCAGAAGTTGACAATATACCAAAAAATTTAAGATATAGAATACATCTCATCATAGACATGTTGTTTATAGGTAGCGTAAATTATTAAACTTATGTGGACCCATAAAATACAAGATCATAAAAGCTAAAATGACATGGTAGACTTCTTGTTCTACCTGGGTCCCTAAAACACTTTTCTCTTAAGAAGTATCTCTTTCCCATTCCACATGACTTTTGAGGGGAGTAAATCACATCACTCATGGAAGCACATCCTTGTAATCCAAGCCAGAGTTTAACAGTTCTTCTCCAGAATTAATTTAAATATTGGCATATATTCAATTACTTCTTTTCTATAGGACCTCAAATTTTAAGAGCATCACCAGTGTGGGGCCAACAGTAAAAGCAACACTATACAAGCAAAATAAAGATTAGTAAATGGACAAGAGCTTAATAATATCATGTAAATCTTTGTCACCAACCATTCCTGGAAATTTCCTGTTATAGTATTCAACAAATTTCATTCTTTTAATTAATCCAGTTGATTAGGTCTCAGTCTTTTGCAAGTTAAAGACACTTGATTAATTCAATTACAGTTATTGGAGTTCAAAACAAGTTTCTTCATTGTGATTTTTATGCTCTTCTTCCTACATATTACTGTATAAAAGAACTAGACCTAGAACTTCATTTTTTCCCCTAGTGATAGACAATAACTTTACATTAGAACCCAGAAGAGTCGCTAAAGTACAGTGCTGTGGGATGTCGTTCTGTATGCTGTGAATACATGTTGCTCTGATTGGTTGATAAAAAAAAATGCTGATTGGCCAATGGTAAGTATAGGCGGGGTCAGCAGATGAGGAGAATTCTGGGAAGAGGAAGGGCTGAGTGAGGAGTTGCCAGCCAGACACAGAGGAAGCAAGATGACAAGGCAGAACTGAGAAAAGTTACCAAGCCATGTGGCTAAATATAGATAAGAATTATAGGTTAATTTAAGTGTAAGAGCTAGTCAGTAATAAGCCTGAGCTAATGGCCAAGCAGTTATAAATAATATTAAGGCTCTGAGTGATTATTTTATAAGTGGCTGAGGCCCTGTGGGGGCCAGATGGGACCCAAGAAACATTTGTCCTACAGTACATGATCTTCATGAAGAAGTTTATCTTGATTATCTTGTTATTTGGAACCCTAAAATACAAAATTAGACAAATGTTTTAAAAATGTGAACAAGAAAATGTTCTTAATGGCTTAGCCTAGAAATGGGAACCTGCCCAGAAAATTCAAATGGTATTGACAATGAGGAACACGAACTTCCTGGTATCAAAATAGAGTGCAAAATCTTATAGATAAAATATCAGTGTCCATGTTTGGATTTTAAATTACAACTATTGTCACAGAAATGATGAATCTAGATACTAGTCCATCACTCTGATTTTGACATGTCATGAATAAGTGTGTGAACTGTTCTTAGTTCTAGACATTGTTAACAGCTCTTACCTTGTTTATTTCATGATGCTAAAATGGAAGGCTAAAGACTAGGAAATTTATACCAAATAGAAAATTGGATTATACTGAAAGTTGGGAAATTCAAGATTAAGGGAATAATGTTTGAAGAACTCCTTATGGTTGTGTGAGTACATACCAGAATAGCAAACAAGAACAATGTAAAGTTAAAACAGTGAAAACAGGGTTCAAACTCACCAATTTATAAGGAACCAGTTTCCATAATAATGGTGCTAATCCACTCATGAGGGCCAAACCCTATGGCTTAGCCACCTCTTAAAGATTCTGCCTCTTAGCATGGTGGCATCATGAAGTATTGCCTGAAATTAGAGCAACTGTCACTTAGGATTAGAGACAAGGTGCTTACATATAATAATGAAATTAACCAATCAAAATGATAAGTTGTCTATGTGATAGGATTTCAGTTGCGTTTAGGAAATTTTCTATTCAAACATTATCATAAACTATACCCATATTTACCTTAATAGCTTTGTTTCTAGAACTCAGAGTTCAGATCTAATGTTTTGGAACATGGCATTTGCTGACTTAATCATTAAAATGCAAGGAATGCAAAAAATTTCCCTTAATAGAATTTCAAGTGGCAAGGAAGGGGCAAAATAGAATGAGGTTGAGAACATCTAATTATCTTCAATCACAATTTTGTCCAAAGAATACTCAATGATCAAGAACAATGAAAGATCAAGCACTAATAAAATCATAAAACACGACTTCAAGAGGCATTTTTATTTGAAAACAATGCAAAAACTGCACAACCCCCCCCCCAAAAAAAAAACCATAATGGTAATTAAGGGAAATTTAGTGGAAAACTGGCCTTTTTTTTTTTTTTTTGCAAATTACTCATTACAAGAGAAATGGTAACACCTAACAATGATTATAAACATGCCTCCAAAAACCAACCAAACAAATAAAAACAAAAAATGAGTCTACTAGAAAAGGAAGAATTGTGCTCCTGAAATGAGTAGAAATGCTGGAAAATATCCTGAAGGTCTGCAGCACTCAAGGAGAGACTGTAGAGAAGGATGTTGTCAGGGATGGGCACATCTCTAGCAAGGTGGTATTGGTGACATCTGGGACTTTATGTGGCTTCTGGCCCAGCAAACTTAAGATCAGAGCTGTGCTGTTCTGTATCCTCAGGACATATGCCTCGAAATTCATTCCCATGTGGAGAGAGCAGGACTCTAGAAAACCCAGTTCAAACTGGGAAAGTCTCAAGATGTGCTGCTGCTGTTCTTCCCTGTGTCCCACGGGGAATGGATACATGACAGAAATGATTACCACTACACTTTGCAGATGGAGGTGAGAACATCCAGGGACAGTGCACTCACAACTTGCTTGGGATCACACATGGATTTTATTATAAGTCCCTGATAGGTTCCTATAAGAAAATGCTCTGAAAGTAGAGAATAGTAAACGAATATTTGTGTGTGAGTTTAGGACAATTTATTATCAGTTCCTTTTTCTGCCTCTTGCTGTGGGCATTTATACCATGTTGGATTTCCATGGGCATTATAAAAAAATTAAAAGACAACAAGAACCAAAGTGATATCCATAAAGATCATGCTGTTACACCAACTCAACATGATTAAGAATGACTATTAGAATAACTTCCTCTAGAGAGTTGAAAACAGTGTAAGACTGTTCATATTGCCATTTTCTCATTTACACGCCCAGTGGCATGTATCTGAAATACAGTTAATTGGCCCCTTTTCATATTTAGATATGTTAATTAATATTTCTTGAGCATTATACCATTATTGTGATAAACTTTCATTTGTGCAACTTATTTTACCAGAACTTCTAGATATAATCCTCACAATTTTAGGCAAATTATTGTATCTTTTTTTACATATGAAAAAAATTTTCCAGAGTACTATACTAATGTATATTTCACTGAGATTTGCAAATTTATTTCAATACGAGGCCTGAATTGCCCCAGAAACAGGTCATGCTTTCCCTACAATCACAAAGAGAGTTACCATTGTGCTGTATTGATTTATTGGACCAACTGCCACATTTTTGTGGTGTCTGGAGTGTATTTTCTCACCATTTGGTTTAAACTTTGGGCATGCAATTTAATTTGGCCATTGGAATGTTGTACACGAAGCAGAATGTTACATTGCCTTCATGGATAATACTCACACTTCACGATTTACTGCCCTCCCTCAAGAATAACAGATTGTAGACAGACTTCACCAGTTCAATCTAGCACCAATATATGACACCAATATATGGGCAAAATCCAAATCTAGATGACTTGCTTCAAAATACAGTTCAAGCCAGCTAAGCCTGCCCTTTATTGGCTGAATTGTTACCGTTTTAAGCCATTGAGTTTTAGGGTATGTTAGGCAGTGTTTTTTTAAGAGAATACCTGGCTAATACACTGATATGGCCACTACCTACCATTGCCACTATTACACATGAAGGGAGGGAAGCGGTGGTTGCTCCATGTTCTGTAGCATATGGACACAACAAGATTACACCTGGCATCAGGACCTAACCTTTTTTTTTTTTTTTTTTATGCATCAGGCACTGTGTTTCCCTATAGCTTCTCAGGTATAAACTCCTTATGAAATTGGTGGCAACTCACATTTGAGCAACATATAGTGACCCATGGGAAAATGGAAGGAGGAAAATGATTTTCACTCCATTTTTGCCATGGATACATGATTAAGAAGAAAGAATTAGCATATGAAATGACCACCCCAAATGTATTCTAAAAAATCAAACTACCAGAATAGTCACAGGCAACTCAGTGGCAGAACTTCACCTTTGAATTCTCTAAAAATCTCTAAAAAGCTGAAACTGAAACAGAAGCCCAAATTGTGAAATTTGGAGATTAAGTGGGATAATTAGTACTCAGGCTCAAGATTTCTCATTGAAAATCCAACACTAATTCACTGACGTATATCATACTATTTTAAATTGTTTTAATACATTGTGTGACTTCAGTTTCTTCAAAACAAAGAATTGTTCTAGGAATGTATTTTCTTGCTCCCTCCAGGTATAGGATAGGAGTGTGTTTCTTACAGCTGTTGTTCATATGCCTTTTAGAAAAGCATGTTTTGCCATGTGCAGCTTTGTCCTTGTGATTATGTACTTTATTCGGGTGACATTTCTTACCCTCAGAGTATAAATTGTCTGATGCTCTGAATAAAGTTAGCTACTGCATGAGACTTTAGACCACCTCATTTTTAGGTCCTCCCAGGTTCATGCTTCTCACTAGAGCAGTAAATGATTACTCAATTTCTAATGGACAATGTTACATGTGAACGATTTAAAAATAATTATATTTCTCTCTTTTAATACTTATAATCTTAAATATAAGAGTTTGAACAGGTTATGTCTTTCTGTTACTCTATTCTCTTTTACATAACAATTATGTAATTATTGCTAAACTAAATTAATAATTTTTCCCATAATTAGTAGTTTTGTACTTTTTGATTATTTGAGTTTTTTTGCATTTTATTATTTGATTAATTTATATATATAATACATTTTTGGTCAAATTTATCCCCCTTCCTTCAATTTTTCCTCTTCATCACTTCAATCTAGCACCAATATATGACACCAATATATGGGCAAAATCCAAATCTAGATGACTTGCTTCAAAATACAGTTCAAGCCAGCTAAGCCTGTCCTTAGGAGTGAGTTTCTTCCAGCTCTTGTTCATATGCCTCACCACTATTCCTTCCCATTTTCCTATGTTCTTTCTTTTTTAAACCCACAGAGTCCACTTAGTGTTCCCTGTATGTGCATAGATGAAGGGAAATTTACTGGAGCATGGGTAGCCTGTCAGGGGCTGCAACTCTGGAGAAAGCTGACTCTTCCCTAATAGCCATCAATTGCTGATGGCCGCTCCCCTTGGGTGGCACATCATGAATGCTGAGATTCTGAAAGACTCTTGTTTATGCAGCACCAGGTGCTGTGTACACTGGCGTTGTCATGCCTAACACATACTGACTCACTGCAGACAGCCACCACCTCGGGCTGCTGTAGTCTTTATGATTCCCCCTCATGATTGTCCCTTAGCCTTGTGGGTAGAGGGTGCCATATAGATATTCTATTTAGACAAAGGGAAGGGGAGATTTGGAGGGATAGGATTGAGAGAGTAGATGATGAATTATATGCAGATATGGAATTCTAAAACAATAAATAAAACAATTGGGGTAGCAAAAGAGGCCAGGAAACTAGTAAAAAATAATGGGAGTATATTTCAAGGGAAGGGGGATAGAATGTAGGTGGTCAGGAGATGGAGGGGAAAAGGGAACAGGAAAGGTTAAGTGGGGTGTGGGGTGGGAGAGTATGGTAGAAGAGAAGCAGGGAGAAGGACAACTCTGAGGTCTTTGAAAATGTCATATGCAAAACTACTTCTAAAGAAGCTTCATAAAATATATACACATACATATGCAGAAGGAATGTAAGTGAAATTACCCCATGAAAATACTGCCAAGACATCACAGTTTGTCATTCATAGTAAAAATTGTGGTGGATTTTACTCTTTAATGTATACTGATCTTCCTTTATGTATAAAAAAAACTTATACAACTGATTTTTATAATTCTGCCATATAAGAAGTAACCTATAATTTCAGCTTGTAAATACACTGAAATGTTGCCTGTCACACTTATGTAGATTATTAAAACGCTTATAACTGTCAGTCCATTTTATTTTTACATGAATATGCTATCTGAAATCTTCTGCTAAAATATTTGTTATACTCTGATACAGATCATTTGATGTGTATTACTTGCGATTCTTTTTTTTTTTTTTCTGGTTTTTTGAGACAGGGTTTTTCTGTGTAGTTTTGGTGCCTGTCCTAGATCTCACTCTGTAGACCAAGCTGGCCTTGAACTCACAGAGATCCGCCTGGCTCTGCCTCCCGAGTGCTGGGATTAAAGGCATGCACCACCACTGCTCAACTGTGGTGTTGTATTTTATAAGGATTGTTTTGGGTGAAAAATCTAAACTATTTGAGAACTTTATATTACCATTAAGAATAAAGGTAGTAAGCAACCCTTTACAAATCTCCCACTATTTTATATTAGATTATTAATGAATAAACCAACATCTTACATCCATTTTGTGCAGTAGCAGATCTCATTTGGAAGACATTTTAGAACTAATATTTATTTTCATATTTCCATAGAATATCAGCAACAAAAGTCATTGCTTTATTTAATATCAAGCTGAAGCAACATTTTAAAGAAGTCAAGAAACTTCCCCAATCAGTTACTAATGTGTTTTCCTATTCTTTACTTGGTAAAATTTGATTTTTTGAAGTTTAATTTAATATGATGTTTTAATTTCTGTGGCTTCATTTTGCTACAGAAAAATCAATGTTGCTATTTTGACATCACATTGATTTCCCAGTGATACACAAATGATTGCATTTTTATGAAATACGTTTTGTCATATGCTCTACATTTATAATAACAATCTTGTCTAATTTGCTGACTCATACAACCCAAACAACACTTATTTCTTCCACAAATCATGTACTTTGCAAACTGTATTGAATTTTACAAGTTATATGGATAATATACAAATACTAAATGGAACATACTTTATGTATCCCTGGACAGATGTTACCTAATTTCTTGGCCAAACAGTGGGCTTCAGCTCACTTTAAAATGTTTATGTCATCCTTCTCCAGGGTCTTGTGGGTAAGTGTGTCTGATCTTTCCCTCCTTATACTGTCCCACTCCAGCCCCAGATCTAGCTCAGATCCCACATTGGGTTTCTCAACCTAGTCTGGTCACCCATGTCTTTACCACTAGGCAATCCCTACCAATAGTGCTACCAACAGAACCAACTCTGCCTTTCCCAGACATACAGGCCCCTCCCACATCATATCCAACCTCACCCCTAAGCCAGACCTTGCACATCTTCAGAGTCTCACATGGGAGGAGTCTACCTTAACTTCTACTCCACTCACCCTCTCCAACCCCTAGATCTACCTGCAAACATACCCAACTTCTAGACCCAACATGACCTGAATATACTCTCTTCTGCCTCAATCTCCTCTGCCAATATCAAAGAACTGACAAGTCCACATGCCCATATATCATCACCAAAAGTACAAACAATATGAAAGAGAGAGGCAATATGTTCTACCACCACAAACTGATGTGATTCCTGTAGAAATATCTGCCAATGAGAATTACCTAGATGACCCCCATGACACAAAATTTAAAAGAACCATCATAAACTGTATCAAATGATTCAAGGTATTTAAAGAACACACAAAGAAACAGCTCAATGAACTTAAAGAGAAAAAACTTAAAGAATAAATGTTCAAGAGATGCCCAAGAAAACACAAACAAGGATGATGGAACTGATGAAAACAATTCAGGATCTGAAAATAGAATTCCACAAAGAAAAACATTGAACAGGACCCTACAGACCCATGCAGGCTCTGTGATTGAGACTTCGTTCTCTGTGAGCGCTACTTAGTTGATTCTGTGGACCATGTTCTCTGGGTGTCATCGACCTCTCTGGCTCCTAAAATCCTTCCTCCCCTTCTTCCTCGGGCTGCTCTCAGCTCCATCTAATGTATAGATATGGGTGTCTGCATCTGTTAGGGTGTTTGGGGGATTTCTAACTATGAGAATGGGGGTGTATCTGACTCTTTTGCTTGCTCTTGAGATTGTTTTTCTTCTACTGGATTGTTTTGTCCAGTCTTGGTATAAGGATTTGTGCCTAGTCTCAATGCATCTTAGTATGCTGTCTTTGATTGATGTCCCTGGGAGGCCTGCTCTTTTCTGAAGGGAAGCAGAAGAGCAGTGGATCTAGGGAGAGGTGAGGTAGGAGGGCTGGGAGGAGAGAAGGGGGTCTCTGGTGGGGATATATTGTATGTGAGAAGCATAAATAAAAACAAAACAAAACAAGAGGCAAACAAAAACATTTAAGAAGATTCAAGCAAAAATTAAGATGGAATTGAAAATCCCAGTAACCAACTAGAGCACTCAGAGGAAGAAAAGCCTCACAAGCAGAGGGAGTCAGATAGAAGACAGAATATCAGGACTTAAGGCAGAGTTTCTAGGTGAAATAATCAAAAAACAGGTAATATTTTAAATGTTTGTTATTTAAGTACTTTAGGATTTGTTATCTGTTGTAAGTTCCAAAGAAACCATTTTTTTTCTTTATCAATCTGAATAGATTTTGCTATTTTTGAGATAAATTGGAACAAAATAGTTTTGTGCTATTATTCATTATTCTGTAATACGTTTCATTGCTTGTTTGGTGCTTAATTGCGGGGTAATCTTTAAAAAATTCTCTTCTGGTATGATTAATTTCTTTTTGGTTAATAGCAGCAAAATAAAATTATTGATGTCAATTTTCCTTCTGTTTTCACACACATGCAGGGTGATAGATATTTATTACATTTTTATCATCTTAACTGAAGAATAACATAATCTCATGTCATAGAGTTGTCTGGTGTATGTTTTAATTTTATAATTATTTTCCTAGTAATACTTAGATTAACAGATAATATCTATCCCTAATGAGCATGCTATTTTTTTTCCTGAATTGTCATTTTCCTCAGTTATAAATCAAATTTTGATGAACTCTCTTGCTATCTTTCAGCTCAGCTTTGACCTCAGCACACATTAGATCAAATAGATTTAAATCAATGTTCTGCACAGAAATAAAAATTCTGGAATATGCCTGTATAAATGGGTGGAACTTATACTTCCTGGTAGAAAGCATGTAGGGTTATAGTTGCAAATAGATTCCAATTTAATAGTATCAAAGTGAATGAACAGAGAGAATCACTGTCCTGACTAATTTTATGTCAACTTGAACCAAGTAGAAGTCATCTGAGATGAGGGGGGAATCTCAGTTAATGCCTTGGCCTGGAGGCAAGCCTGTAAGGCATTTTCTTAGTGATTGAAGGAAGAGAACCCAGCCCATTGTGGGTGGTGCCATTCTTGGGCTGGTAGTCTTGGATTCTATAGAAAGCAGGCTGAGCAAGCCATGGAAAGCAATCCAGTAAGCAGCTCCCCATAACCTCTGCATCAGGTCCTGCCTCCAGGTTTCTTCTCTGTTCGAGTTCCTGTCCTGACTTCCATCCGTGATAGACTGTTGGAAGCATAAGCCACATAAACCCTTTCCTTGCTAAGTTGCTTTAGTCATGGTGTTTGATCACAGCAATAGTCACCCTAACTAGGACAATCAGTTTTCTATCAAATGCACTTATAAAGAAATACGTTAAAACTTCATGCTCTGGAAATACATGATCAATGAAAGTTCTTTGTACTGATATCTAAAACTTAGCATTTTTTTCTCAGTTTATCTGGTACATCAATGATAATAAAAATAAACAGTGGAATTATATTTTTCACTAAAAGACTTTCTATTAGTGTATATTATATTAGTGATAATTAGTGATAGTTCTCATTATGACTCTATTTTGTTTTTATTTGTTTGTTTTTCCAGACAGGCTTTCTCTGTGTAGCCTTGGCTGTCCTGAAACTCACTCTATAGACCAGGCTGGCCTTGAACTCAGAGATTTGCCTGCCTCTGCCTCCTGAGTGCTAGGATTAAAGGCACATGCCATCATTGCCTGGCTCATTCTGACCATTTTATATGTGAATATAATATAGTTTAATCATATTTCTTTCCCTATCACTAACTTTTATCATCACAACCATAGTCTGTTCACCTCCTTCTATTTTTCTTTTTGTTTTTGAGACAATGTTTCTATGTGACCCAAATTAGATTTGAACTTATTATGTAGACACTGAAAGCCTCTAGCTTGTAATAATTTTCTTATCTCTTCCCCTTAATTGGGCAAAGATTCCAAATGCTAGTTACTTTGCCTTTCCTTTCTTTGTTGTGTCTTGTTTCCATTTAGATTCCACACATGTAAGAAAAAAAGAAACCATATAATGCTTCTATTTCTATTCTGGCTTATTTTCTTAATGTAATGATCTCTAGTTCCATGCATGTAGAAATGAAATGAATTATTTCTAGTGACTACGTAATAATCCTTGGACTATACACACCGCATTTTATTTATCTCCTTGTTTCTTGATAAGAGTATTGGTTACATTTCTTGTTGCTATGACAGGGTAACTTAAGTAGGGAAAGATTTCTTTGATTCACAGTTTGAGGGTACAGTCCCTTGTAGCAGGGAAAGCAGCACAGCAGGACCGTGAAGTGACTGGTTGTGCAGCATCTGCTCTCAGAAAGCCACAGTTAATGCTTATGCTCTGCTCACATTCTCCTTTTTATTCAGTCTAGAACTATAGCCCATGGAATAGTGATGCCCATGTTGTGGCTGGGTTTTCCTACTTTATTTAACCCAATCTAGAAACTCTCATTGAGATGCCCAGAGGTTTTCTTTTTTTCAATAATTCTAAATTTTACCAAGTTGGCAATCAAAATTAACCATAACAGTTTCACCTCTTGTCATCTTGACACCCAAACACAGTTAAGCCATAACTTTCCACACTTTTCCCTTCTTGACCCCATGGTCAAATCATAATGCAAAACACACAGTTAGTCTTCAAAAGTCCCCAGTCTTTACTACTTTTAGTACAGTTTAAAAGCCCAACCCTCAAGTCATAGACACGAGGCAATGTCTTAATTGTGAGCTGCTACACAAAACTTATATATACGAATACTCCAAACATGCAAGGTTAGAAAGTAAACATCACCAGTCTAAAGGAGAAAGATGAGACCATGACAAATAAAGGTCAGAACAAAGCAAGACAATATTCAACAGAGTAACCATCAAGTAGTGAAGCTCTATGTTTATTATGTGGGATGATGTTGGAATTGTCTGAGTACCAAAGGTTTGGAAAGCCCTATCCACCCAGTGGTGTACCTATGGCACAAAGAGCCTTTCTCTTGCGCTCATTTTGCTTTCCTTAGTGGAGGTAACATGGTCCTGGAATCAATAATATCCCGTGATATCCATTGTAACTTAAGTCTTGCCACCATGCAGTGACCTTTCATAGCCTTTTCGGGATTCAAGCTGTGCCATCCATTGCCTGAACTTACCTGATCTCCAGAATCATGATGTAAGACTCCATGACACTCTCACTCTTGGATCTTTCTTGCCAGCAAACTGGTGTCAGACTGATGCTGTTGCCAAGTTCTGTTGTCAGTTTGGGATAGACCGGCCCCCATCCCTCTTGATCCACAGTACACCTGCTTCCGTGTGATGATTCTTCGGAAGCAGATCCCTCCGAGTCTATTCTAGCAGGTAAACCCTGCACTCTCAATTTAGGTTTTTTCCTTTCAAATGAGTTTGAATTTCATAAAATAGTGCTACTGATAGATGAGTTCATGCCTCCAGGTACCTTTCCTTTTGTTCAATGCAGAATGCCAGGTTTCCTTTCAATGGGGGTAAACCTGTTTAGCAATTATGGCTGCCTTCAAAGTCTTTTCTCTGACTTTAAATTTACAGCCCTTTTCTCGTCAACATGCACACTTTTTCATATATTTCAGTTCTACTTTTTTTTTCTCAATGTACATTTGGATGAGCACAGCAAGCAATAACCATGGGGTAGTCTGAATGCTGCCATTTCTTGAGAATTTCTCTACCAAACAAGTTAGTTGATTACTTTTTATTCAGCCTCATTAAAATCCTTGGGACTCACACATAATGCATCTAGATTATCTGACAGAATAGATCTTGAGCTCTCTCTAGTCCAGGTCTTCACAGAATTCTTGCCTTTCTGAGATCCTATAAGCCACATGGCTACTATCTGCATGTCTGTCAGCATTCTGGTCTGCTGAGATGCCACTAGAATATCCCAGTCAGCTCTGCTTATAGCTGTACAGAATTCTAAGGATTTCCTTATTCAAAGTTTTAAACACTTCAACATTCCTCACACAAACCAATTCCTATGAACTATGAACCATGTAGTCAGGTTTATAAAAACAATTGCCCCATTTCTCAATACTAATTTTCTTGCATTACATATTTTCCTTACTGCTATAACAAAATGTCCAGTAAATAACTTTAAGATGGCTGTGCTTTAGGAGCTCCGTGGTTAAGAATGCTGGCTACTCTTCCAAAGAACCTGGGTATGATTCCAAGCACCTGCAAAGCAGCTTATCACTGTCTGTAACTCCAGTTCCCAGGAGATCCAAAGCCCTCTCTGGCCTCCATAGGCTCCAGGAAGGCATATGAGACACAGACATACATACAAAAAAGCATTCATACACATAAAATTATAAATAAATAAAATTATTAAGTACAGTTTAAAGAAAGGTTAATTTTGGCTCACAGTTTGAAGGTACAACTCATCACAGCAGGAGATACACTGAGTCAGAGGCATGAGGTAATTTTTTACATAGAATCCAAACTCAGAAAGCAGACAGACATAAGATAATGCTCAACTCATTCTTCCCTTTTATTTAGTTGGTGCCCAAATCCACAAAATGGTATCACCCACTATTAGGATGGATATTCCTATCTCATTTAATCTACTCTAATTTATTTAGCAGATATGCCTGCCTGTTTCTTTCCAAGGTGATTCTGTGCCCCCTCAAGTAGACAATCAGGATTAGCCATCACAGGAAACAACTAACCTGATTCTATAAGTTGGATGATAAAAACATCCCTGCAATGAACATTTGTATGAATATATGGCTATGGTGCATCCTGTTACTTTGGATGTATACTCAGAAGTGGTGTACCTGGACCATCATAGGGTATTTGTATTTTTAGTTTCTTGAGGAACCACAACATTGATTGTACAAATTTACTTTCCCACCATTAATACATGATTCCTTCCTCCATCTCACCCCTGAATCCTTGTATTTGTTTGTCTTCATTGTCATAATCATTCTGAATAGAGTGATATGCAATCTCAAGGCAATATTGACTTACATTTCCTTAGTGGCTAAAGATACTGAAATCTTTTCCATGTAGTTATTGGACACTGTATTTCATTATTCAAAGTATCTTTTCAGTTTTCTATGAACTGATTTGTTTGTTTGTTCTTTTGATGCTTAATTTCCTGAGCTATTTGTGTATTTTAGATACTAACACCAGGTTAGATGAATAGTTAGTAATGATTTTCTGCCTATCTGAAGGCTGTATCATTAATGTTTCCTTTGCTATATAAAAGGTTTTTAGTTTGATTCAATCATATTTGCCAATTTCTATTATATCCTGAGTTTACAGTACTTTTCAGAAATTACTTGCCAATACCCCACTCTTGAGTTATTCCTAGTAGAGTCAAAGTTTCAAGTCTTTTATTAAAGTGTTTGATCCATTTTGATTTGAATTTTGTATATGATGAGAGTCAGACAAGTTTCAGTCTTTTACATCTAGAAGATAAGTGTTACATCTCTTAAAAATGAATAATATGCTTGATGAAAAGCTACTAATTCAAATTCAAATTAGGCACAACTCACAGTGATATTTTCTTGATTAGTTTTTCATAAATAATATAACTCAACATTTTCTAGCACAGTGGGTATGTTGTTAATCTTCTTTGAAAATTATACTGCTCTGATTCATTCATTAGTCAATTGTTCTTTAATTAGTTAGCATTATTTTTTTTTTTTTTTTTTTTTTTTTTTTTGGTTTTTTCGAGACAGGGTTTCTCTGCGTAGCTTTGCGCCTTTCCTGGAGCTCACTTGGTAGCCCAGGCTGGCCTCGAACTCACAGAGATCCGCCTGGCTCTGCCTCCCGAGTGCTGGGATTAAAGGCGTGCGCCACCACCGCCCGGCTTAGTTAGCATTATTAATAATAATTTTTCTTGATGTTTAAGATACAGAGTACTATATTGGTTATTTTGTATCACTATGATCAAAAATACCTGATGCAAACAAGTTTGGGGAAGAAAGATTTATTTGGGCTTATAATTAATTTCATAAGATTTCTGTTCATCATGGAAAGAAGGTGTGGGGATGCAATTCATTCTATGGTGGCTGAATCATGGGTCAGAGAAATATTTTGGTAGAATAGGAAGCAAAGTGAAAATTCTGGAGCTGGGGACAAATAAAACCTTCAAAGTTCATCTCTTAGTGACCTACATCTACAATTTTAATCCCCATCCCCTGGCTTAAAAATATCACTACAAGTTCGCGAATAAACATTCAATATATGGGCCTGTAGAAAACTTTCTAAGTTCAACTATAGCAGAAAGAAAAATAATGGTGCTATGGGATGGTCTGTATGTCAAATTGCTCTGATTGGTCAATAAATAAAACACTGATTGGCCAGTGGCCAGGCAGGAAGTATAGGCGGGACTAACAGAGAGGAGAATGGAGAGAACAGGAAGGCAGAGAGAGATACTGCCAGCTGTCGCCATGACAAGCAGCGTGTGAAGATGCTGGTAAGCCACGAGCCACGTGGCAAGGTATAGATTTATAGAAATGGATTAATTTAAGATGTAAGAACTAGATAGCTAGAAGCCTGAGCCATTAGGCCAAACAGTTTAAATAATATAAGCGTCTGTGTGTTTACTTTATAAGTGGGCTGTCAGACTGCCGGGGTTTGGCGGGACCGGAGAGAAAACTCTCCAGCTACATAATGGCCTCAACAACTTAGGATATAGTAGTACACATGTATCTATTATAGAATAATTTTTATAGTACTAATGGAAATGTATTTATTTTATAAATATTTGTAAAACATATGTGGTATACTGGGCATCATTTTGTATTTTATGAACACACCACAGAATGGCAATCTTCACTTTGTGTCTCTATGGGGTTATAATCATTAATAATAAATGAGAAAATTATAGTTTGTATAAAAATTACCTTGAAATACAACAAATGTTACAAAAAGTAAACAAACCAAAATAAGGGAGAAATATTAAAATATCAAACAAGCTATAAATTCCAATAGAACAAACTATATTCTTGGTTGCCATACAGTTTTCAGATAGTGTTTTCTACCCCAGAAAACCCTCCAAGTTTCCTACATGCCTCTCTTTCCCTCTATTAGGCAGAAGTTTCAAGGGACATCAAATGACAAAGTAGTAAATCACCGCTTACTGCATTACCCTGGGAAAGGAACTTTTCCTTAATCAGCCTCCCACAGTCCCTAAGAGGCATAGACGCTTAGCTGGGGAAAACTTAAATTTATATGGATAGAAAATAAAACTCATTTGGAGAACAAGAAGTACTCTTTTCTGACACACCTTTTGGGTTCCAGGCAACACTATGTTTTTCATAGCAGTACTATAAGGTACACTAACATCCTCAGGTCACCTCCATTGGGAATGCTTTAGCTGCTTGTCTCAGAATTATACCAATCTCTGTCATTGCAGAGATAAATAGCTGATCCAAATGTTGGTGGACCAGTGGATCCAGTAGAATGATGTCATGTTAATACAGGATTATATGATTGGTAAGACTTACCTAAGTCTTGGACTTAGATAACCAATACTATGTGTGTAGAAAAAGCAAAGACATATCTGAAATATGCATCACTTCCAGTAAAAAAGAGTTACTATCTCCTCCCCCACCCCCACTCCCACCCCAGGGGAGAAGATGGAAGTCATTCACTGGGTTGACTCAGATAGCTGGTTAGGCTCGTAAACAGATGGTAGCATATGAAGGATATTGTCATTTAACTCTGGTTGAAACACAACACATACTTTATCTCTCTCCTGGCTCCCATGGCTATTACGTTGATGAATCCATTGTCCAAATGAGGGAATGAACACAGGGGATCTCAGCTATCCTGCACAATATGAGTCAGGTTATAAAACTGAGCCTCAGTTTCTCTGATGAACATGTGCTTTTAGAAGAGCAATAATACAGAACATAAAGAAACAGTACTTTTCTCACCGTTCCTTCTAGAATATCTCAAGCAAACAGTAATTATGGCTCTGGGCAAAGATAATGATGTGCAATTTTTAAGAGCATGAGGCCTTATCAAGAGAAAAAGGAAATATCTATATGGAAAGTTCTGATAGACAGAGAAAGGCAGCTGTAAAAAGAAAAGTATGATGGAAGACACATTGAAAACTTAGCCCAGGACTAACTGTAGGTATGTGAAAACCATAGCATGTACTGAGATGCATCCCTCAATCACTGCAGAGTTACATAACAAGAATAAATGGTACAGTCCAGACCTGCAGATGTCCTTCCAAATGCAAATTCCTATCTCAGTTTACTTCAGCAGCATTGAGGAAAACTTGCAAACTTCAGAGCCAGACAACTGGACTTAGATTTTCTACCTACATAATGTATCAAGAATATTTAAAATATTTGAGGCTCCTAAGAGACATCCACAAGGTTACGGACTTATTAAGTGTTAGTACATATTATTATCAGTTTTATCAATCATAGCCCTGAAGAAATATAATGAAATATAATGAATTCCAGAGTTGCTATTGTATATAGATAATCTAGAAAAAAAAAAAAACTTTGAAGGGGGAGAGGTTTTATTTTTCAAAATATATTAAATGTCACTATTTACATGTTTTGTACTGACATTTTCAAAGGAAGCATACTTGGCCTGAAGGTTCCTGGAAAATAAGATTTGTACATTATTTATTTTATATCTTTCTGCTCCTTTGGTCAAATTATCCATGTATCAGTTGTTGTTGCTTCATCAGGGATAGTTCATTTATGAAGCCAGCTAGACAGAGCTCAATACTGAGTTTCAAAATTAAGAAAGGCAGTTAATGTTCTTTCCACTGTAATGCCCACATCAATATTTCAGTCATTCACCCAGGTTATGTAAACCTGCATTTTAAAATTCCCAACACATTGTGGTTTAGACATTTTATGATCCCAAGCATTCAGAGCGGTTGACTTATTAACCAAAAGAAAGCATTTAACCTCTAGTGGTCCCCAGCACAAAGATACATTCCCACTTGTCACATCCACCATATATTCTTAGACTCTGAGAATTAAAAAACAATAGCCTATTTTGCCCAAATACTGCAGCTTCATTATTCTGTGAGGATGGAAATTGCTTTAGCACACACACACACACACACACACACACACACACACACACACACACACCATATGTAGATGTATATATATATACATATATGAATACACATATCTACATATATATTACAAATTTCAAACAAAAGTAGTAGAACTGTTTATTCTTTATATGTGTTATTAAACTGAACTGTTCTTAAAATCATGGAATATTTTATACTGTATTCCCATAAATCACAATATATTGCTGTTTTAGTCAGGGTTCACTTGCAGAGAGTAGAATGCTCTGAAATAAGCCAGAACAAAATTAGATTTATTACAAGGCATTTAAAGATTTGCCAAATCATCAATATTGTTGAAGAATTGATGTTAGTACAAAATAATACATTGGGCTGAGTCTTCTGCTGTCAATAGTGGAGCAGCAGACAGACTAGAAGCAGACATCATACACTCTCATCTTGTACAAGAATATGAAGCAGAAAGCCATATTCCTAACTCTCCTAGCTTTAAGGCAGACCACATGTCCTTACTCCTTGGTTAATTGGCTGTAGTGAACTTCCTGTATAAACCAAAGATGGTATAGTCAAGACAAGCTGTAGCAACTGAGACCCTGACAACCCTACATATACACGTTTGCACTCCATCTGCCATGCCAGCTGCCAGTCTTCCTACATTTTCATCAAACAACTTGCTTCTCCACATGGTTCTAAGGCTGGGTGATGCTCCATTAATAATAAGCACTTTGGATCATAAAAGCCCTCTCAATTCTTGAATCCAATATTCAATGTTTACTGAGGCTCGCTACTCACCTAGGAATTGAGTTTTCTAACTAGCCATCACCAAAAAAAAAAGTGTTATTACAAACACTCAAGGGAATCTTGCAAAGCACAGCTACTTGCAAATGCCAAAGGGCACTTCTGTGTACCACCACTAAATATTTCTTCTTGATTATAAAACTCAGAAAGGAGGACAGACAGCTTTTGTCTTGGTTTGAATCTGCTACAGAGCCTTGTCTTTCTTTAGGCCTATTTTAAATCCAGAAATGTTATAGATCTTCTAATATATAAACTAGATAATGAACTCTGTTATTATATGTGCTGCCTCTTTCCAAAGAGGATTGCTAATATTGCAAATATTTATTATGCAGTGTAATGTACAGTATCTTGTCTCTTACTTCAGAAGGGACACCTAACATACCTCAGGTCAAAGGACTCCTAGACAGTTTGTTGATGTGGAAAGATTTTCATAGAGTTTATTGTGTATCTATTCATGCTTGATTTTCTTTAAACAATTCTTAATTTTATTATTCTGTGTTTATTTATGTGCTGATGTTCAGAGTCCAGAAGAAAGTGTCAGATTCCCTGGAGCTGGAGTTATTGGCAGCTCTGAGTCTCACAATGGGGCTGCTCAGTGTTGCAGAGGCTCAAGTCTTCTACAAGAGCAGTGTATGTTTCATGCTTAAGTTTTAAGACATTTTTGGTTCTCACTCCTAATGTGACCTAACTAACAAATTACATCTATATACTTGACAGGATGCTATTGTGTAGCTATCAAATGATCACCATTTTCTGGAATAAATAACTCCATATAACAAAAAAAGTGATACAACCTGTGAGAAAAACAATGAAATACTGTTCTGATGCTGTTTGTACTATTTCAATTTTTTAAAGAAATTATTATGTTAAGAGATGAGCTTTATATGTAAATATCCACATCAAAGTCTTACTAATTTGCTACTGGAAAGATGTCTATATTAATAAATAATTTAAATATTCCAAAGTGCATAGAATTTTTAAGATTAATTTTTATTTGTGTATATATAATATTTTTATATAATCAATTTATCATCTAAACAGCATAATCCCTCAACATTAAATGAGGGATCTCAGTTGTGCTTCAGAATCCCAGGGATTAACATGAAAACAATTAGTATCTAGTTATCTTCAGAAGTTCTAGGTATTTCTCTTCTTTTCAGTGCTCAGACACAATGAAATACAAAGATTCAGGGTCCCAGAACAAAAACTGGAAGACTGATTTTGAGGACGACATCTCCATTAGGGATTTCCAATTCCAGCATTGTTGTAGTTATGTTTGTGAACAGAATAGGAAGCTATACAGCTAAGCCTTTTGAAATTAGATATGGAATTTTAAATTTTATGTGTTACCAACATCTGCCTACCAGTTCTGTTCCAAAGAACTGTATCATTGATTAGAAATCACCAAACAAGTCACATGGTTCCCCAAATAGTGATTATTTCTCCTGGTAAGCTTATTGTGGAATGTGTAGTCCCTTGACTCTTGCCCTTAGATGTTCCAATCAGACTTCTGCTACTGAGAGCACTGGATCACCATAGCATTTGGAGAAAGTAAATGTTACTCTTACCAAGAATCTGATCATATCTTAGATCTGACGACATTAACACAGAGTGTTAATGGACTTCAAATCCTCCCAACAAGCATGTTTGAGAGGCACACCATCAATTCCAAGATATTCATCTTCTAGGATTTAGATGTCTTTCTTCTGTGCTCAGGGCCAGCAAACTTTTCTCCAAATGTTCAGAAGGTGGCTCTTTTAGACCTCATGAGCCATTCTGCCTCTGTCATAGCTACTCAATTTTGAGATTGTAGTATAACCATAGGAAATGCTATATAAAACACCATAGACAACTAGCCATGTTCCAATATAAGTATTTGCAAGCATATAAGGCATTGCATTTGGGGACTATATGAAACTTTGATTCTCCATTCATTGGATAGTTGGCTGTTAGATCCCTTGAAAGTTTTCAATCAAAATGCAAAATATATTAACAAATAGGGCTGAATCTATTTGTAATATGGCATAACTTTTCAAAAACACATTCTCAGACATGTTTCCATGTATAACTGTCAACATTAAAAAAATGTAGCATATTTTGTGTGTAAACAGTAAGCCTATTAAGCATATCTTCTCCATGTTCACCAGGACTACAGTGAAAAATGGACATTATTTTAGATTTAGATTCTGAGAATACTGAAATTGAGTCCTATGAAGATTTAGGATTCCTTTAAGAGATTCTCTTCCATGGTAAATCACTAGCTATTCCTACGGAATTGAATAGTTCTTTACTAGAAGAGGAAAGCACTAGGAATCTTGGGGATATTCTCATCCTCATCTAGTTCCTCCAGTTGTTTGTGACCCACTGCAAGTGTCCAAGCCTTCATAAACAATGCTTTACCTTGGCATAAGAGATTGGAAATGTTGAAATTATTATTACAGGAACAGAGAAATTATAATGGCATCATAAGATATTGTGATGAATTCCCATGGCTATTGGAAATAACTTGTGTTCATTGATACCTTTCTGATTTTTATTCTCAAGTCTTGAATTGAGGATTTAGATTTCCCATTTTCTTTCTCTTTGAATAAAGTAGTCATATTACCTGTCAGTCTGAAAATGTTACTGTCACACATGGTATATTCTAAAGATACTAAATTTTCTAATAAGTTGCTTTTAATTTAATTCTACCTCTTGCCTTATTGATGATGAGTGTTATACCACTGCATGATGCATATTACTAATACTCCTCCCTTTTCCCTAGTGATATAAACATTTGTTAACTTACCCAAAGCATAAGCAATTCCATCTAATACTTATTTCAGTTTTTTAAAAAATTATTTATATCCTGTGTTTTGATCATATTCACCTCTATCCCCCAACTCCTCCTAGATCTACGACCTTCACTACCCAATCATATTTGTGTCCTCTTTTTCATTGTTTATATTCATCAAGTTCAATTTGTTCTTTCTATATATTTTTGGATGTATGGTCTGGAGCATGACTTATAGGGACTAACTTTCCCTCTTCCGGCAGCTATTACTTGCTAATAACTACCCTGGCTAGGGGTGGGACTTTGAGCTCACCTCACCTCTACATGTTGAGATTTGGTCGGGTTTGAGCTTACACAAGTGTGATGTATGCTGTTAGGACTGCTGTAAATGAACATTTGCAGTTGTCCTGTGGTGTCCAGAAGACACCATTTCCTTGTAGTTATCTACTGTCTCTGATTCTTTTCATTCCACTCCCTCTTCCACAATAATCCCTAAGCCTAGGAAAGACAGAATATGATATATATGTTCCATTAAGACATTCTCCAGTCTCTGACTCTTTGAACCATGACCATTTGTAGGCTTCAGTGTTAATCACCATTTACTGAAGTCAGAAACATCTAAATGAGGGTTGAGAGACGTGTTAATCTGTGGGTATAATGGTAAGCCATTAAGATTTGGTTTAATACTACATCCATTCAACAATAACAACAACAAAACTGTAGTAGGTTCTTCAGTTGTGCCTTTGCCCCAGTCACAGGTTCTTTGTCTGATAATGGTGCTATGTATAAGTTTCATCTTGTGGAGCAAGGCTTCAATCAGAAAGTGGTTACACTCAACATGCTCCTGCCACTATTGCAACAAAAGGAACTTCCTAGAAGTGGGTACTACACTTCACAGGGTTCACACGTGGATATTGCTTTTCTCCTTCAAACAACATACATAACACCTTCCAGTCAGTAGGGATAACTTTCATGACAGCAACACCTCTGTTTTGAGTTCAGTTTTTAAGAAAACTGCTGCTGCCTGCTGTTAGTTCTCCTCCTCCTCATCCTCCTCCTCCTCCTCCTTTTCTTTTTCTTTTCAAGACAGGGTTTCTCTGTGTAGCAGCTCTGGCTGTCCTGGAACTCACTTTGCAGACTAGGCTGGCCTTGAGTTCACAGAGATCTGTAGCAGGAATCTTAAAAGTTCTTATTAATAAAATCAAACCTGAGCCAGGTGTTGGGGTGAACTGGAAGATCAGAGAACCAGAAGAAGCCACAGCTACCTCACCTCGCTGGGTCCTCAGCTGGTCTTGTTTCCTCAGACTGGAGGCCTCTGAGTCCTCATTCAGAATGGGTCTCAGCTGAACTGTGCTGCTAGAAGCCTGAAAACTTAACCAGCCAAATGCTTAACCAGGCCAAATGCTTCTAGTTTCTGGTCCTCACGCCTAATATACCTTTCTGCTTTCTGCCTCACTCCCTGGGATTAAAGGCTCTTTTCCTGGGATTAAAGGCGTGAGTCACCATGCTTGGCTGTATCCTTGAACACATGGATTTCTGCCTCTGGAATGCTAGGATTAAAGGCGTGTGCTACCACTGCCTATCCTTTATGTTTAATATTGTGGCTGTTCTGTCTCTGACCCCAGATAAGCTTATTAGGGTGCACAATATTTCAGGGAACACAATCCCACCACAGAGATCCACCTGCTTCTGCCCTCCTAGTGCTGGGATTAAAGGGGTGTGCCATCATGCCCAGCAAAGTTGCTGTCAATTTCTTTATCTGTCAGGAATACTGAGTGCTAATGAGACAAAGACCCCACAGGATATAGTCACCGGGACATGAGAGAGATTAAACGGATTAGCAAAACAAATGGGACGTAGAGATGAGGATGAGGAGTGCAGACCAGGGGTTAATGAGGTGTGTAGTTGTGGGGGAATTCTTTCTTCTGCAAGCAACAGTTTTAATTAGAGGTATTTCAGTCCTGGCAATCCATGGGTAAACAGAGGAGACTGAGCTAGAAGAAACAAATGTCTCAATCTCTCCTCCCCTTTCTCCATTTAATCCCTTTCTGGAAAATACGTGGGAAGTCAATTGCACGGTGATGAAGATCACCAAGAAGAACATTTCAGAGTGTGGGGGTATATGTAGGTGTGGTAAAACATAGATCAGGTAAGGTCAATAAATGTCAATGACAGATCTACATGATCAAGACACCAAAGAAGCTCTCTGAGAAAAATATCATCTTTATTTTCTTTCCAGTCTGGCCAGTGGCACAGTAGTGTAGGGATGTCAGGTTCCTGGTGGCTAGATGGTACCCACTGGCCTCTGTTAATTCAGAATCTCATTTTTCCCATTCACAGAGCATTGATGACCAGCTTTCTCACTTACATTCTCATCCTTCAAAGATTGTCAGCAGTAAGTTTTAGTAGAGGATTCTCAGTGCTCTCATTGAATAAAACATCCTTAGGCTCTCAAATGTGGATGGCTAGGCATAAGTAAGAAAGTCTCTTTAATAAAATCATTCTAACTTCTTATCTCTGTGAAAGTTTACTTCTACTTTCTATGTCTCTAAAGATTTCTGTCCTCTGAACTCCATTTAGCATATCCCCTCTCCATGTTCTCTGGTTTTAGTCAACCAAGTGAGAAAACAAAGAATTATGCAATGAATCTAACACCTCAGGTAATAACCCCTCTATTAATAAGTTTTACTCAATTAAAATTTGTTTTCTTCATTGGGACTAATGTTCACAGGAACTGGTCAATATAAATTAGCCAAGTCTTACAAATTAATTTGCAAGATCTTGTCAAGATTTCAGTGACGTAGATACTTTCTAATGAATACCAAATTCCTCACGCTTCATCCATCCTTTCATTGATTGCATTTTAAAATTAGAGTCAGATCGGGTTCTGTTCCTTAGGACATAGTGTTCAGATGGCTCTTTTTAAAAGAAGCCTTTTCAGCGTTCATTACTAATGCTTAACTTGTCTGCACAAAATTGCATATTCACACTTTCAAGCCACAGTGATTATTGAGTTCTCTTTAGATTCTCTGTGGCATGTTACACCATCTTCAGAACAAAAGCAAAGCGCCACTTGAGTTCCCCATGATAAGAAAATCAATTAACAGCAGAGACAAAAACGACAAACCTCTAATATTTCAAAGTAGATGCTCTGCGCCTATCTTATTCCATTAAAACTTATTCTGAAGCCAGGTGTGATGAAGTATCCTAGCACTAGGGAGGTGGAAGCAGAAGGATCAAGAGTTCACATATAGGTGGCACAGCATGTTCAAGGCCTGCCTGGGCTACAGGAGACCCTGCCTTAGGAATTAGAAAGTTATTCTGCGTTTTTATTTCTAGGTAATTAGTTCTGAATCTATATAGAGCTATACAGTAATAGAGGGAACAGGAACAGAAAGAAGTTGGTCCACAGAGTAGACATGCACTGTTTAGAGTTATTCAACAGAACCAGCTTCCAACTGTGAACCAGCTGGAGAGCCCTCAACCTCAAGTTTAGAACAACATAAGTCATCACCTAAAATGTAGCAAAAGTGAAAGTGTATTAGATGTGGGCTAGCATGGTTACAAAGTGGCTTCAGTCTCTCTGCTTGCTTGTTGAACACATAGCTCTCTGATCTGTGAGAGCAGCAACAGGGAACAAACATGCTAACTGGTCAAGTGGATGAAGGAAAGCAATCAACAACTCTTGCCTTAGACCTTTTCTCTGAGCAAGAAACTAACTTCCCTATGGTTAGTCATCAAAATTTGGGGTTTCTGTTTCTAAATAGCTTGTATTTTTTCCTAAATAATACTAGCAAAGCTATAAAAATCTTACATGCAAACTACATTTTCAGAAAATTCTAAGAAAGGGAGAAAAATTGCAAGCTCCAAGTTGCATATAAGTTCAGGCAAAGATAATATCCTAGAGAAAGTTGTGAAAATATTACAGTGATAAGCATGAAAGGAAGAGGAAGTGTCAGGGCTAGGAACCCTCATAAGTCTATAGAAAATACTCTCTGCTAGAAAAAGAAGTTCTCTCTGAGGTGCTGTTCTTGACTGAATAAGGCAGCATCAGGTAAAGTAGAGGGAAAGACATAAAATGAGGAAGTAGTTGAAGGGCAGAATTCAGAAAATCGTAAAATCTAAATGTGGTGATATTTGTAAAAGGATCTATTAAAAACAAGCCAAGAGCTAGGAAGCCTTCCTAAATGAGGCAGGATGCAAGGATCGAAACCAAAGAAGCTATGTGGGATTGGTGTATCTTGTGATCTGGGTTGAATTGATATGGAAAAAAATTGTAAGCCATAAGTTTGGTAAAGAGCTTGCATTTTTTCCATGCTTCCTTTCATAATAATTCTTGTTCTAGTTGGGGGAATCTACTGGATGTTTAGATAAATGTTAGAAAATTGACTTGGGTATTCTACACCTAAGGGGGATAAAAATCAATGTAACATGTTGGAGGAAAAAAAAACTTACCAGAAATGTTGTCAACTATTATATACCACTAAAACATATAAATAAAGTATTCCTTTGATATCAAGACCAAAATTGCTGTGTCATCTCTAAGAAATTTTTCTAAGAAAAAAAAATCAAGTTACATAAGAAATACTATATTTGTAAATTTACTTATTTTTTTGTGGGGTATGTACATGTATGTGTGTGGTGGTATGCATACCATGGCATATGTGTGTAGGTCAGACTTGATTAAGTTATTGCTCCCTTTGAAACATGTTGGTTCTGGGGACTGGACTCAGGACTTTAGGCTTGGTGTCAGATTCCTTTATGATCTGAGCTATCTTGCCAGCCCTGATTTTAATTATTTTTTTTCTTTTTTTTTTTTTTTTTTTTTTTTTTTGAGACAGGGTTTCTCTGTGTAGCCCTGGCTGTCCTGGAACTCGCACTGTAGACCAGGCTGGCCTTGAACTCACAGAGATCCACCTGCCTCTGCCTTCTGAATGGTGGAATTAAAGGTGTGTGCCACCACTGCCCAGCCTGATTTTAATTTTTGATTAATATAAAATAACAACAAATTTATGGGGTATAAGTATATATTGTAGAATAATAAAATCAAGGTAAACATCATATCTACTTCTTAAACATGCAAAATTTATTTATGGTAGGCATGAATATTCAAAAATATTTTAACTATTTTGAGATAAAACAGTTAGTTAATTATCATCACCCTCTAAACAATAGAACACCAGAACTATTCTAGCCTTACAACTGTATCTCTGCCTTTATTGACCAGTTTCTCCCCTTGTCTCTTTCCACTTTCCTCCACTATTATGGCAACTACAGGTGTACTAATTTCCTCCACAAGATTGATTTTCTCTTAGATTACATATATGACTGGGATTCTGTACTTTTTGTCTTTCTGTGCCTGGCTTATTTCACTTAATACTCTTTGGGCTTATCCATAATATATTGTGCGAGTATACACACACACACACACACACACACACACACACACACTGCTTTATCCATTGGTAGACATGAAATTGATTGATTTTAAATCATGTTTATTGTGAGGAGTGCTGAGAAAGGTGTCTCTTCCAAACGTATGTTGTATAAAAGAGACATGTCTAAACAATTTTTAAATTATTGAAAATTAAAAGATAGGCAAACCATACCATGAAAAAGTTGGAATGAATCAGTCTTGTGACTTCCTATGTAGACTTTCTCAAAGGTACAGCAATATAACTGGAGGGCCTGGGTTCAACCTTGAGTAGACCGGCTTTATTGTCTATACTTTTCACTGATATTCTATCATATATAGAATATAGTCTGATACAAGGGATCTGATGCTCTCAGAGAAGATAAAAATAACCAAAATTAGCTGAATTTTCTCTAAGAATCCAAGATAGAAAATTCAGGAAAAGAACAGAATCATAAACGACTTGGGGAAATTATAATTTTGCTACTATTTCCGTAGGTACATATAAATTGGAGCCAGGTTCTATATTACTGAAAGAGAATATAATTTGTACTAGTATCAGCTGGATGATTAGAGAATATCTATTGAGATGATTTTATATGTCATGAAGAATTGTGTTAAGATTCTATAGTCCAAGACATGTTGATGAATTACAAGTTTATATCACAGTGCATTGCAACATACCATAATGTGGGTTACAACCCTTTAGGCAGTATGGTTAGAAAGTAATGTATGCACTTAAATACATTCCTTTTGATATCTCAAGAAGAACTTTACCAAAGAAACTAGATGAAAAATTCAAATATCAAATTTTGATTGGGTTCTGATAAAAATTGAAAAAAACATCTATAGCAAAATTAAATGTAAGCCTAAAATAACAACAAGAAACTTGAATGAAAACAAAAGAATAAGGACCTTCAAAAATTCTCTCATCCATAAAAGCAACAAGAATGACAGCAAAACATGTCACAAATGATTTTTTTCAGGACTTTAAAGATTGGGCAAAGGCTTTTAGCAATCCAGGGGGAAGTTATTAAAAACAAAACAAAACACAGATGAATCCCTGCCAAACAGTAAGCTTCTAATTATCTATTTTTGCCTTCAATTATTCAGTTTTGCAGTAGCCATCTAAACCAACAGCCCAAATCCTTTTGAAAACTGGCTTCCTGTAAGTCACTGAAGAGGTGGAAGAATACTGAAGGTCCTTCACAGCCCCAATTCCAGATGATTGTTCTTGCTGTTGCAGCTGGTGATTTAGTAGACTAGCCCATTTGCAACCCTGTCTTTATGTGTTTTGGTGGTGCAAAGTTTGCTAGAGTGCTAACATCCTCTTATGTGGAGCTGCTTGACAAATAACAGCATCGCCAATGTTAACATCTTGACTTCCTGGAGCAGTCAAAAAAGTTGGGGAAACATTAGGATAATTAAGAAGCTTAGAAGAAGAATATAGAAACAAGACCTATAAAGGCTATGGAAGAACCATGTATTCCAGGAATTCTAGTTGGAAATATGTATGCATAGAGATGTGTTTATGCTTACAAAAGCATTGGAAAGACTTATCATGTCCTAGAACATTCATCCCAATGTTCTTTACAAAGAGGAAATGAAGGCAAAGACAGAGTTATTGTCTTGTTAGTTGAGTGTTCAAGGTATGCCTGAACACACACACACACACACACACAC
Organism: Peromyscus maniculatus bairdii; assembly: GCF_049852395.1. Taxonomy (NCBI): domain Eukaryota; kingdom Metazoa; phylum Chordata; class Mammalia; order Rodentia; family Cricetidae; genus Peromyscus; species Peromyscus maniculatus. Next base: position 22,411,602 of record NC_134854.1, on the reverse strand, counting down.
ACACGCACACGCACACACACACAGAGACAGAGACAGAGACAGACAGACAGACAGAGAGAGAAAGACAGAGACAGACAGACAGACAGACAGAGAACCCAGCAAGAAAATCTCAGAGAATCATTTCAGGTATTTTAGAAATTTCTGTCCCATCATTAGATGAGCTGAAGAAGGAAACTGTAGTGGTCACCCATGACAAAGGATTCAGACTTTATAAAATTATTTCAGAAATATCACACATTAAACAATACCAATAAAAATTAACCACAACATTAATAGATTTGGTGTGTCCAAAGAAAGAGGTCTGACTTCCACAGTTGCTATAGTATTTTAAATGTCCAATTGAAAAATTGTGAACCATTAAAATTAATAAGAGACAAAGGCTCATGTACAAAAGAAAGAAAAAGTAGTTAAAAGAAACCTAGAAACTATCTTTGATGATGCCTAGATATTAGCCTTACTAGCCAAAGAATTTAAATAAGCCACTTAAATTATATTCCAAGAATTAAATGAAAGCACGGAAAAGGACTAAAGGAAAGTCTAAATAAATCAACAAAGAGAAAAGCATATTAACAGCATATGAACAGCAAAGAATTTTTGGAAGCAGCACCTGAGTCTCCTTTTCTGGTCTCTAGCCAGCTATTCTTGTAAGCAAGCACTTTGGTTGGGATATATCAGCTCACAAATACATATGTGAGCTTTAGCTTACGTGCTTATGGGAGGTATTCTAAAATGTATCTAACAAAACCAGACTCCTCCCTTGGACCGTTCACACATAGGTGCACTCCTTCAGTCGTTAATTTACACTTCAATGCCCTTTCTTCTTCCATTGGTGACTGGTCATTCGTTGATCAGACTCCTAAAGATTTGTAATTCATACTCACAATAGGATTCTACATGTTGACTTCTGAACAGAAGAAGCAGGGCTTAGGAACTGTGAACTCAAGACAGAAATCTGTTACAGAGTAAAAAGAAATAAGCAAACTCTCAGAGAATGGGTTTGTGATTGCAAGGGAGCACAGACTTGCGAATTTTCTCCTCATTGTGTTCCTGGAGTCCAGTGCTATACTTAGAATACACAGACAGTGTCTTTTAAAAGAATGAATGAATATTCAATTTAAAAAAAGTGTAGTGTTGCTCTAGCAGATGGCCCCACAAACAAGAAGAGTATTTGGGCTGTACAAATTGAACTGGTGGGTTTAAGAAAGAAAAAAAAAGACACAAAGTTGAGTAGGACGAGAAGTTGGAGTAAATCTGGGAGGATTTGGGGAAGGAGGAACAAACGTGATTAAAATGCATTGTATGAAATTCTCAAAGAATCTGTAAAATTATTACTTTAAAAAGTAAGGGGGAGATGGATGAGTGGATCTAGGGGAGAAGGACTGGGAGGAATGGATGGGGGGAAAGCTGCAGTTGGAAGTTTGTTGTATGAGAGAAAATTAAGTAATCTTAAAAATTTTTGAGCTTGTTTTAACAAAAATAAAATAAATGTGGCACTATATACCATTGTTCATCTTCAATCTGAAGGTATTGATTGCCTAAATATTTAAATAGAGATTTATTATCAGGAGCTCTGGAAATTTTCTGTTAACAAAAGAAAAGATCTAGATACATGTCTATTCATTTTTTTCATCTGCATGGAATCACCAAGCTGGTCCTTGGTATTAATTAATTTCATTTCGCTTCAACCTCATTTTAATTGGCTTAATAAAATTTAATTAATTGAACAGTATAATCCTTTGTCAATTAATTTTATTTTGAGAGAAATGTATTGCTACAAAAATCCTATAAAACCTACCCAGGAGTTTTGTTTTTCCAATTAGACTTTTTTTCCCTTACAATATACTAATTGATTAGAAAGAATAATTTTCTCTTATATTTGGAAAACATTGTGGAGAATATTTCTGCCCAGAGAAATCTAGGGGATTCATCCTATCTTGTGACTAGATTTTAAAAACCCCTTTAGTTCAAACTACATTGAGAAAGCACATCCATTTTTGTCTGAAGCTTTAAAATCTTAGACTATGAAGACACTGATCAGAGACATTTTGGCCTGATGAGAAGCTCTTCCAAAACCTGAAAAAGAGAAGTGAGCAATACTATAGGCTAAACTCTGTTGCTAGGCAACCCTGAGACCTCAAGTGTACTGAAGGGCTTTTCCTCCACCATAAGACAAGAAGTAGAGAACTACGCCAATCAACGCAACAATCACATGCCATTTGAAGGAAAGTTCTTCTGATGAGAACAAACCCTTTCATAGACATGAACCTGGTAGACAACTGTGAGTTTTATTTTATCTGAAAGTAGCCATGGCTTAAATGAATTCTTTTTATTGAATTATTTTTAGGTCAGGATCTTGTAGCCATGAATTCAGTCCATTATTGAACCTATGCCAGGCCATGCACCATGCCAGGAACGACAAATATGGATAAGAGATTAACATCTAAATAAAATTATTGCAAATAAATAAATAATAAATAAAATTCAAGAACACATCAAATAGGCCATTCACTGTGTTCAAGTTGACTTCTTTCCAAACACACAAGGTTACTTTAACATATGTAAATCAATAAATGTAATTGATCGCACAAATAAGGAAAGGAATAATATGGTCATTTCATTAGTTATAGATAACTCCTTTGACAAAATCAAGCATCTCTTCCTGGTTAAAGTCCCAGAGAGATTAGTGATATAGAGATTTCTCAACTTGATAAGAGCTATATATGACAAACTGATAAGCAACATCACAGTAAATAGGGAAAAACTTGAAACACTTTCATTAAAATCAGTAACAAGGCAAAGGTGTCCACTTTCTCTACTCTCTTCAATGCTTGAAGTCTTAACTACAGCAATAAAGCAAGAGGAAGAAAAGAGGGACACAAGTAGGAAAGGAAGAAATCAAAGTATAAAATTTGCAAATGATATGATTCTGTACATGAGAGTGACCCTAAATTATTTCTCTTTGTGTTGACCAGGACTTCCAACACGATTGTCAAAAGTAAGATGAAACATGCTTGTCAGACTCCAAAGCTTCATTTTAAAAATTTTGGTGGATCTAATTGCTCATCATGTATCTTTTATTGATATTACTTATCAAGTCGAGTGAGTGAGCTCTCAGTTTCCAGTATACTAAGAGGCTTTTTTTCTTTAGTCATTAAATGAGAGTTAGTTTTTTTTGTCAAACACTTCCCTGTCATCTGTTCATGTAATAATGTATTTATCTCTGTAACTTGTTAAAATGTGTTACAGTAATTAATATTTAAATTTGAACCAGCCATTCATACCAAGAATAAATGCTATGTGATTATGATTTATGATTCTTTCTATGGATTGATTTGCAAACATTTTGTTAATTTGTTTGGCATTTATGTTCATGACACTTATTGATTTATCTTTTTGTTTCTTTGGAATGTTTTTGCCTGATTGTAGGCTGATATTGACCTCACTAGATGAGTTGAAAAGTATCCCCACAGTTCTAGTCTTCTGAAAGTGTTTGTAGAGAAGAATTATAATTTCTTCTCTACAAGTTTCACATAATTTACCAGTGGGCATATCTAGGCTTGATGCTTCCAGTGGTGGAATGTTGTTAATTATTCATTAAATTTCTTTAATATATATGTACCTGTTTGGATTGTTTCTTCTTTTGTGAGTTTTAGAATATTGACTTCTTCAAGGAATTGTGACAATTCAGTTGTTACCTAATGTGTGACATAGCATTATCCATAAACAACTTTTACCATCCTTTTCATGTCTACTGGAATCATAGTGATGCCTATTGGGTTCCTAATACTAGTAATTTGTGTCCTTCCCTTTTATGTAGATATCCCATTCGAAGTTTATTAAATTTATTGATTTTTTTTCAAGAATTTAGCTTTTCTTTTTATTGATTATCTCTATTGATTTTCTGTTCTCAATTTAACTGATTTCTGCCCCAATTTTTGTCAGGTCTTAATAGCTAAATTAAATGTGATAATAATTCTGTGTTAATCCATTCTACATAGCATTTGAAATTGACATTTTCCAAGTCACCATGATTAATATTGCTGATACAAGTTTATAAAAATAATTAAAACACAATTTTCTAATACTTTAATTGTGCTAAGCAAAAGAGATTTTCAAATTGCAATGGTTTGTAGATTCATTTCTTTTAATTTTTTTCTTTTATTTTTTTTGAAACTAAAATGATTTCTCCATTCCCTTTCCTCCATCCCCACTCCCCCCAAATTCTCCTGTATGTCTGTCCTTCCTCTTTTTCAAATTATTGGCCTCTTTTTCCATGGGTTGTTGTTATGGACATTCATATTCATAAATACATGAGTACAACCTGCTCAGTCTGTGTGTTATTTTATGTACGCTTTCAGGACTGATCACATTTGGTATTATGTATGTGCTCTTCCCTGGAGTAGACAATGACTCTTGTTTTTCAGCATCCTTAGTTTCCTGTAGTTCTTTGTGTAGAGTTGATGTCTCATAGAATTTCTTCCTTCCACATCATCATGTCTATTATTGTCCTTGTTCATCTTAAACAGTCATGTTGATAAGACTTTATGGATGCAGCTTCTGATCTTCCTAGAAGACACAATCTCACAGTGAACTCCCTTCTGTTCCTCTGGCTTTTGCAAAGGTTTTTTTTTTTTTTTTTTTTTTAGTAGTTTTTGTCTTTTATTTTAGGAGCATTTGTTATGTGTTCCATTATGACATACTCATATATGTTTATAGTATGTTTTGATAGCTCTTTATTCTAGATTCCGTTTTCTCTTCTATCTTCAGTTTTAGTATCATATTTGATTGCTGATTTTAGATTTTTCCTCTTTTATAGAATAAGCACAGAAAACCATAACTGTTCCTCTGCATAGTGGTTGTTGCATCCTAGAAATTTGGACATTTTAATTTTCAACTAATTCACTTCTTTTGAGACTCAACCTTTTGACCCACATTTAACTTAGAAGAATCTTGTCTAATCTCCGATTATTGGGTTTTTTTTTTCACTTATCTTCCTGTTACTGATTTTTTAATTTAATTATATTGTGACTTAACAACAGACATTGTGAGGTTTTTTTTTTTTATTTAAGTTGTATTTCACAAGCGTAGAATGTGATCTATCTAGTTGGATGTCCCACACAAGCTTAAAAACAACATAGTCTTTGATGTTGGGTCAAGTAGTCTAGTGACTTCCACTGTGTTTAGTCAAGTAATTCGTGGTATCAATTGTAGCTATGTCTTTGCTGATTATTTGTGGATTGGATCTGTCCATATCTCAAGGAAGGGTATGAGAGCCTCTAAATGTAACAGTGATTTCCTCTATTTCTCCTGATCTACCTGTAAAGGCCCACAGCATTTGATATTTTAATGATACGTGTGTACAGAACAGAAAGTATGTGTCTTCTTGGAGAAATAGTTCATATATCAGCATATGATGCTTTTATATCTTTATAAATTTATTTATCTGACATCTGCTCTGTTTGAAATTAATATAATTAGTTTGCCTTTCCTTTGTATTAGCATGTTCCTTTACCATCTGGATTTTGATTAGATGCATATTAATGTTTGCACTAGGTTACATATAGACAAGAAGTGGCTGGCTCTTATTTTTGCATTTGCTGTAGACCTCACAGAACCCAGATAAAGTGGTTATTGATATGTTGAATGACAGACTTTTTAATGTTTCCTATTTGTTGCCTGTGTTCTCTGTTCCTACCTTAGTCTTCTATTCTATTTTTTTTTGTATTTTATAATTATATGAACTTTTAATGAGATGTATTTTCCATCCTTTCTCAGAATGTCATCTATGTTTTTTCTTAAGTTTTCTTAGGGTTCATGTGAAAGTTTAAATGTCCCTTTATAACTAAACCAAGTTCACTTGCAAATAACACTGGTGTCATGTCTCACTCATCTTCATTTACCCAACTTATACTTAAGCATAGGTTTATATCTTAATAAAATGTATGAAAGAGATATACAGTTCCATAGGGATACACATACAAATAAATTTTAATGCAAAATTGTATTTATAATTTGAGTTTAGATGTTTAAATGTTAAAGAAACAATTAGAGCTAAATTAATATGACAGAAGATAAATGCTACAATATTATTTATACAATGCACAGTTTGACAAACAATGCAAAACAATTTAAATCAAACTTCTCCACCATTTAGAGTTTATCTGACAGCACCAAACATACAGCTGGACTTTGGGAAAGGTTTAAGAACCCACCTCTTTATGAATGAATGATTTTCAATTCATATATCTTTCAAAGTTCACAATACAGAAGGAAGTATGTTGCACTTTTAATCAGTTTCACACATTAGCAAGAAATAAAGTGTTGTCTCTTGAGGGTCCATCACAGTGAATTTCCACAATATCTACTGGTTTTAGAATTGCATGTCATCAATCAATACAATCAAGCCATTTAACTGCAGAAGTGGTTCTGGATTCTTATCACGTGGCAGAAACCTCTGTGTAGCTTTAACAAACTCTTATATTCATGCGATCACTTTATTTTTAAATTGCTCCTGTAAACATTGTAACGATGTTTTTCCATTGAGTACGTTCCCTTGCACGCCTTGGCCTCCCTCCTTTCACCCTTTGCCACCCCCATTTGTCCCCTATATAGCTTCTCCAGCATGTGTTACAACTCTTGTTTCCTAGATTGTCTAGATGGTCTAGATCAGTGGTGGTCGACCTGCGGGTCATGATCCCTTGTGGGAGGGTGCAAATAATCCTTTCACTGGGTTGCATATCTGATTCCTGCATACCATGCCTTTGCATTACAATTCATAGCAGTGGCAAACTTACAGTTATGAAGTAGCAACAAAAATAGTTTTATGTTTGTGGGTCACCACACCATGGAGAATTGTATTAAAGAGTCACAGCATTAGGAAGGTTGAGAACCACTGATCTAGATAATTCTTAGCTGCAAATGATATACACAAGAGAGTGGCAGCTGTGTTCTTGGGCATAGGGTGTGCAGGAATGCATCTTTTCTGTGTTGCCCTGGCTTCTCAGCCCTCTTGTTTCACTTAGAACCTTCTTTCTTTTTTCCTGTTTGTATCCACTGTTAGGGAACATTTGACTAACTAACATGACCATACAATCCTCTCTTCCTACTTTTTATTCTGGGCTGGCATATCATGGCTACCTGCTATTTTTAATACATAGTATCATAGATATAGAGTGTAGAAGAGAGAAGGAACCAGAGAATGGTCAGGCAGAGACAGTAGTGCATTGATCTATAATTATTAACAATAGTTCATAAATTCAAACTATATAAACAATCCAAAGATATATATATATATGAGTTGGGAGGACACAGAAAGTAATTTAATTCATTGATTGAACTTAATACACTGAATTGGAAGTTGAGTAACAATGTTGTCTCTGGTTCACAATGAAGTTTTTTTTTTTTACCAGTTTAAGAGTCACACACAGAGTATCCCGGAAAATAAATGTGACAAAACTATTATTGTCTTGTGCTCTCAATAGTTCTTTACTTTGTAGTACACAGAATTATTTTAGATTTGCATCTTCATAAATATGGCCATTGTATCATCTAATAAAAGATGAAAATCTTCCTTTTCTGCTACCTATTCAAAAGCTCTAAAGTGAACACAAGCAAATATTAAAGCCACCAGGCTTGCCTGTGTGTACCAGCCATCTCAACATTTTGGAAGCCAAGGTAGGCATATAGTGAAGTTCCCATGCCAGTGGAAGACTGATGCACACAAGCAGTGGGATGGGTGCATTTCAGAGGGCCTGGTGCAATGTCTGGAAGATTAGCCTAGGGGAAAAACAGTTGTCAGCTGAGGCCTAGGTAAATGTGACATAGATCCCAACATTTTTTACAATGAAGTTCTAAACTTCTTTGTGCTCCGACTTCTTCTTCCTTCGGGAGTGTACTTTTCCTAATAATCTTCCTTTGCTGATGCTAACATTCATGTATCTGTTTCCAGTTCCTTGTTCTGCAACACAGCAATCTAGAACCCTTTAGAGTTGCCCACTGGATCCAATAGCCACTAATATTAGAACTGCTGTGTAATTTTTGAAATTATTTAGCCAACAATAGTACATGTGTGTGTATATATATATATGTGTGTGTGTGTGTGTGTGTGTGTGTGTGTGTGTGTGCCATTTTTAATTACCTGAATTCAGTTTGAAAGACATCAATATATAAATAAAAAGGCAGTTATTTTCTCTTAGCAATAATATTTCTGGGTCATGAAAATTCAATATATTATTGTTGAGTTTCGTTAAAATGTGTGTTTTTAGCTTCTTTGGGGATTATTTATTCAGTTACATTTCTATGATATCTAAATTTTGAGATTTTTTTCTTCGATATTATTATCTTTTATCACAAAACTTATAACTCAATTATCTTCTAGAGACTGTGAAAGGCTTTGGCATCTAAGTGATTATGTGAGGACTCTTTAGAGACCAGCCACCTGAATAAAGGGAGGTGGTAGCATCCTGCTGTGGTTGGAATGCATTGACTCTCAAGCTGGTAGATAATAGCAAGAGTTATCTTTAAGGAATTCTAAAACAATATTAGCTATTGCAGATTCAAATGTTGACAAGTTGGAGTTCCTTTGGAATTAGATCTCAAGAAGTTTACAACCAATTACACTATAAATTTCTGTACAATGAACTACACTATGAATTTCTGTAAATTCATTTTCAAAACCATTCAAGATGAAAGCACTTGAAAACATCAAGAACCACATAGAATTTAATATTCCTTTAGAATCAGTAATGCAAGTTTTTTGAATATTCCACTCGTCATGAATTTTACCTAGGATATTAAATCTAATAATAAAAATTTCTTATAAGGAAAATTACTATATTGACCTCAGTATAAAGGGGTATATTTGTGAGTGAGGGTGTGTGTACAGTACATTTCAATGGTTAAATAAAAATAAAAATGGAACCAAATCCATCAAGGGAAGACCATTCAAATTTCATACATTTCGCATATTTCCATCTATCTTTCCAAATAAAGCCGTAAGTATTTTTAAAATATTGCTTGTAGCCTGTACCTACATTATATTCCATTGTACCTTGGATTCAGGGATTATCACAAACCTATTGATGTAGGAAAAGCGCAGTGTTTTTGAGTTTGGCGGTTTTTCTTGCACACCTGAGGTGTGCGTTCACTCAGGAGTTAGTGAGCTAGATGCTTCCACACACTCCCACTGTGTCTATGCCCTCTGAGTTCTTGTCCAAGAAATTCAGAGGCCGCAGAGAGTAAGGTTTCTCCTTTATTATAATTATTTTATTTTACTTTTTAAAGATTTAATTTTTAATGTGTGTGTGTACCTGCACTTGAGTGGGGGTACCCTCGGAAAGAATTTCCTAGGGGGAGTAGGAAGTGTCATTAGGAGGAGGAGAGATAAGAAGAAAGCAGATCTCCACTCAGGCTTGAGAACCGAAGACATTTTTGAGCTTCGATCCTTCTTGGTATCTTGACCTTCGGCAAAGACACAACTGTGGTTGTGGAACATCTCTAGGTTCTGGGCAAGGAAAAGCCATTTGTTCTTGAGGTCTTCTACCCTAAAACTGACCAGCAAGTTTTAATTCCGTGTTCTCATCATCACTTTTATCTGTTTAAATAACTATCTGAAATCGTTTAAGTCATGCCTAGAGTTTAATTAAAAATAGAGGTTCGGGCAAGGAATAAGCAAAAAGGACTGGGAGCAAAGTTAGCGATAGAGCGTAGAGTGCAACAGGACTCCATCCCAGAGACGCTTTCAAAGAGGAGAAGCTGGGAGAACAATCCAAGATTAGTCAGATCACTTGGCTTCTAGATAATGATCGTCAAGGCGTGCAAGGTATGTCGTTCGGGAGCACCATTCTTGGGAAAACACACTTCTGTGACAAGAACACCTCAGAACGAGAGGTATCCTTTGGAAACATGATGGCAGGAGGTGAGAAAATGCAAGTATAGATAGTACACTCCCGAGAAAACCACGTATCCTCAAAGATACATTATTAGATGAAGAAAAGAAAAGAAAAACACACCCCTTACTAGAGATCTGCACTCTATTGTAGAAACAGAAGAGGGAGCTAGTGAAGTAAAAATTTAGTAAATATCAGGAGACAATGTTGTGAACTTTGCGTCTATTCTCACCGTCCCCTTGGAATCATCTGTTGTCATTTGTAGAGCTAATCCCGAAGACAACTTCATGAATGGATATATAAATATATGTTTAAAAGCCCTCAGAATCTATTCAAAGAGTCCTTGAAGAACATGGGGAACACTGGAAAGAAGAAAGTAGAAGTCCCCAACTCACTTTCTAGGAATAAATTATGCCCAAACTTTTACATTGTCCTTGAATTGTTTTCAGTCAGGTAAGAAGAAAGAGTGTAGTTCGGGCTCTAAGACCTGGTTTAAGATATAAGACTCTGCCCCTCTTAAGATGTCAGTGGCAGAGGTAGAGCCTACCTGGAAGAAACACCAACGATCTTTAGGGAAATGCCAAAGGATTTAGTACACATGTAGTATAACACTCACAAGGTACACTTCAAGCTGATTTGAGGTACAGAAATTTTTCTGACGAGAACTTTATGAATGAGAATATAGAATATTGTAACAAAAAGTAGAAAAGAGAAGAGACAGGAAGTAGTATTGTACAATATAATGCACACTTGTACACTATAGTGATAAGAAGAATCTATTTTAAAGATGGAAATAATAAAACAATGAAATTGAGTACAATTCAATAAAAATTAATCAAATATGAGGTAGAGGGGCAAAAGTATTTAAAAATTAACAGGGTCCTCTGTAGAAAATTGCAATTAGTCCTTGTAGAGATGAGATAATGAGACAAAAATACTTGAAGATTTAATGGCAGAAAATAACCAAATTTGGTGAAAGACATAAATTTACATATATAAAAATGTAAAACCGTTGAAGTAGAAATTTAGATGTAGAAATGACCACTCCTAAAGACATGACAATTTGTTAAAGAGAAATAAAGCAGAAACATGATGTAGAGAAATTTGTATGAATGACTATAGATTTCTCAATAAAAAATATTGGAGCTAGAAAACAGTGGAACAACATTCTTAAAGTGCTGAAAGAGAAATAAAACTGATCTCAAGTCTGTAAACCTGAGAAAATCATATGACAGACTTTCCTTGATAAAATACAATGAGGAGAAATTATTTCTAGTAACCCATGTGAGGACATTTTTAAGTACACAAGGAAATCATACCCAATGGAAAAAACAAATCTCCATGAAATAATGTGCACTGGAAATGGCAATTAGTATTTCAATTCTAAAATAATGTGTGTTTCTCTTAATTTTGTAAAACACATATGTGACTATATTAGTCAAACTTAAGTCTTTTTTTCAAGTAAGGTTTATCATGTAGACATAACATAAAGAAGATTAAGGAAGATAGTATCTTATAGTTTATACACTTGAGAAGATATTAGTTATGTGCTAAATGATAAAATATTAATTCTATACAGACTAAAATGTTAAATATATATAATAACATTAAATGCTATTATAAACAGCACAAAAAGTGTGGTTAAAAAAATAAATGAATTAATGGCTGGGGAGATGGCTCAGCCAAGAAAACATCTGCCATGCAAGGTTGAAGACATGAGTTTGGATCTAAGCACTCAGAAAAATGGTGTGTGACATTGAATGTCTTTAACTCCAATGCTGAGGGGAACATAGAGGTGGATTCCTCGGGCTCATTGACTAACCAGCCTAGCTAATCAGTGTTCTTCAGATTCTGTGAGAGACCCTGTCTCAAAATATAAGATGAAGAATGATTCAGGAAGATACCCCCAAATGACTCCTAGCCTGCATGCATGTATGTACAACTGCTGGCACAAGAGTACATGCCTACACAAACAAGTCCATATAACAGCATAAATTAATATAGACAGACAGATAGATAGTTTTAAATGGTATTCTAAATTCTAGTAATACAAAACTGGACAAGGAACTAAAAAACACAAGAAAGCAGAGATGAAAAACAGAAAAAAAGGAAAATGGTAGCTCTAGATATAGTTATGTCAACAGTTACATAAAAAGCAGTGAACTGTACACTCCAATTGAAGTGAAGGAGACAGGTAGAATCAAAGGTTGATGAAAGCAGTAAAAAGTGGCCCAAACAAGACAACACTAAGAACTGAAATGACTTAGTGATGTTTACAGAGCGGTACATCCAATAACTTCAGGATTCACATTCTTTACAAGTACACATGGCCTGCTTTGTTGACTCCCATGGGAGACCTTATCTTTTCTGAGGAGTGGATGGGGGGGTTGAGAAAGGAGGTGGGGGAGGGAATGGGAGGAGAGGAGGGAGGGGAAACTGTGGTTGGTATGTAAAATAAATTTGAAAAATTAATAATAATAAAAAAGAAATTAATATAAAGGAAAAAACAAGTACACATGGCTGTTTAGCAAGCGAGACAATGCTGTAGGCATTGAAATGAACTTTGATACAATCACAAGAAGTACAGTGTTAGAATATAATCCCTGACACAACTGAGATTAAATTTTACATTAATAGCAATATGTAACTTGAAGAATCTGCAAATATTTAAAAACTAACACATTTTAAGATTATGAGTTTTATTTAGGAATATTAGAGAAAATATTTTAATGATAGTGAGACTGCAAGTTACCAAAATTTCTGAGATGCAACTAGAAAATCACATGTATTAGCCAAACATATCTTTGAATCCTGATACTCAAAACTGTCCAATTTTATGCAATACTAGAAAGGTGATCATGAATAGAACAGGATCCAACTCAAGGATTTCATACTAATGGGCTTTTTTTCCAGACTATTTCACATTAGCAACATTTATAAAAAGATTTTAATTAAAATTTTGAGATACTCAAGACCATACTTTTGCTTTTTCCATGTTTACAGGAGTTCTGATCCCAATAAAGTTGCTTTAACAATAGTTAGGAATGAAATATAAAATTAAAAATGATTCTGTGAACAAAGGACTCTAGAAGTCAGTTTAGGAAATGGACAGGTAGAGATACTAAAGATGAGAAGCTAATGAGAAGGCATCATCAATAACAAAGGTAAAGTAAAAGAATGAATAACAGGAATTGAAGCAAACTGAGGAAACATGACTGTAACTTTTAGTAACTCAGGAACTTGATCAGGAAACAAAACCTAAGAATCTATATTGCAGAAGGAACTAAAATACAAATTCATGCACAAAAAAACATTCTCAATGAAATAGTAGCAGAAAGCTTCCCAAATACAGGGAAAAGTGTGACCAGCCAAGCACATAGGTGGGTAATTATAATCTCAGACACATTCAGAAAAGAACCTCTTCCTGAAACACTAGTTCACAAGCTCAGAATGCTTAGCAGAAACAATATCAAGTGCAGTAAAACACCAACTACCAAAGGAGGGCTTATTATAAAAACATCAGACTTCCCAGTGAACAACTACCAAAAAACAAAATCCTAAAAGCCAGGACAGCATAGAAGGATGTATTTCAAGCCCTGAGATGAATACCTACTAGACAAGATTATTATAGTCAACAAAGCTATCTTTTTAAAGTGATGGGGAAATAAATACACTCCAAGATAACACACACACACACACACACACACACACACACACACACACACACACACACACACACACACCAATTCACATAACTAAGGCAACAATGCAGGAGATACTTAACAAAATCTTACACATGAAGAAGAAAGATTAATCATAAACACAAAAACTCAACAAAGAGTTTAATGAATTAAACAAATTAGGACTATGATACTAGAAAGCTCCTGAGCTGAATAAGAGAAAGAAAAGAATTATTGAACCTACTAAAGGGAAAAAAGGAAGTTACAGGACTTAGTAAATACCTCTTGCCGGGCTGTGGTGATGCACGCCTTTAATCCCAGCACTCGGGAGGCAGAGGCAGGCAGATCTTTGTGAGTTCAAGGCCAGCCTGGTCTACAGAGCGAGATCCAGGAAAGGCACAAAGCTACACAGAGAAACCCTGTCTCAAAAAACCAATAAATAAATAAATAAATAAATAAATAAAATAAATAAATCTAAATGTTCATAATCTTAACTCTCTAAAAATACAGACTAAATGATTAGATTAAAAGTCAATATCCAACCGCTGACTGCAAGAAACTCTTTACTGACAAAGCCACACAATCTGAAAATGAAATGACATGCGTAATCAGAAGCCAAAAGCAAGCAACAGCAGGCATTCCATAACTGACTGGAATTACTCAGAAGAAATAAAGTCACTAATTATTAGTGAGGAAAGTGATCCATCAGGATGCAATGATTGTGTGTGTGTGTGTTTGTGTGTGTGTGTGTTTGTGTGTGTGTGTGTGTGTGTGTGACAAGTGTTGTGCATCAGTGTTGTAAACACTACTGGATATAAAAAGACTGGCAGATACAGATACTTCAACATCTCACTTTCATCAATACCTGGATTGTCCAGAAAAAAATATCAGCAAAGGAATTTAAAAGCAAAACTCCACCATAGATCAAATAGACCTCATACTTCCACAGAAATGTCCATCCAAGAGCAGCAAAATGTACACTATTCTTGATAGCTCATGGGCCATTTCCCAAAATAGACCATATTTTAGGACATGGAGAAAATTATAGCAGGTAGTTCTTCAGAGTTGTTGTCTTCTGATTGGGGGGATGGGAAAGGACTCAGTTATCCTTAAGAGGCCGGCCACTGGGAGTTTAACCATGTTGCAATGAGTATATGGGGACACAAATTGTGCTTGGTGTATTTGTGGGGGGTGGCACAAGGGTGGGAGGGTGAGCCTGGGAGGAATGGCAAGTGAGTGTAATCATGATGCATAGTATGAAATTCCCAAATAGAAAACATTATGTTGGAAAAACTTCAAAAAATTTATTATGAGATTATTATTGAATAAAACAAGGATGCAATAGCAAGAGATACTGTAGAAGTTTGGAGACTGGACAATAAATGCTTGCATGATTAGCAGGTCATTGAAAAATCTGAGGAGATAATTAGAAATACCTAGAATCAAACCAAAATGGAAATGCAATGTGTTGTAACCCGAGTAATACAGCAAAGCTAGTTTTAAAACGAATTAGAATGTCACAATGATTTCATATAAAGAATGGTGATGTATCTAGAGGTCTTAAAATGGAACTTACAAGCCAAATCCATACCAAAAATTAAGGAAATAATTAGAAAATGGCAAAACAAAACTCAGAGAAGCCAAAAGTTGATTATTTGAAAAGATTAACTTTGAAAATCCTTATTCAAATGAATCGAAAGGAAGAGATGAAAGGGCCCACCTTGGAAAGGGTACAGGTTAAAACAGGACACTTCCTAGTACCTTTCACCAGTTTCTTTGTGGACCTTAGAGAGGTCTTGCATCACTCTAGGTTTGTCCCTCCTAGGGAGCCATTGTCAATGGGATTTTGCAACACAGTTACTGTGAATAATGCTTCAGTAAGGAGAGAAATGCATTTGTTTTTTTGATATAATGATTTCACATGGAACTACAAAATGACAAAAAGATAGTTAAATCAATCGAGCAAAAATACTTAGCTTAATAAGTTATAGTTACAGTAATCGTTATGAAACCGGCATAAAAGTATTGACTGGGTGGGCAGCCAGTAGAATGGGAGGATTTTTTTTTTTTTTTGCCAGCTATACATCATACAATGGATTAGTAGAAACAATATACAAAGCATGAAAAAAATTAATAAGCATCAAGTAAGTGAACAACTTATTTAAAAATGGGCTGTGCATCTGAGCAGACAGTACTCAAAAGAATAAATACAAATGTCTAGTAATCACTTTAAAGAGTATTTAACATCCTTATCCATCATGGAAATACAGATGAAAGCTAAGATACTACCTTATCTTAGTCAGGAATACACAATACATGGGATACATGTGAGGAAAAGCAAATGTTAATGAGAATATATACTAGTACTCACCCTTTGGAAATCAGTTTGGAAGTTTCTTAAAAAACTAAAAATAGAATTGCCATGTGACTGTGCTATGACACTCCTGAGCATATTTTTCACAGAGTTACTTCCATATCCACGTTCAATGCTGCTCTCACAATATCTAGGGAATGGAATCAATATGTCAGTTAGTTGGTGAATGGATAAGGAAAATGTGATATGTATACAAAGTGGAATATTACTCAACTGTAAATAAGAATGAAATCATGCAGTTTTCAAACAAATTAATGAGACTGGAAAAAGAGTGTGAGGTGACCCAGGCTCCAAAAGACAAATGCCACATGCTCCCTATCATATATGTTATATATAAACACACACTAGGTATACATATATTATACATGATAGCTTTTTTTAAAAAAAGGCACAAATTTTAGAGGGAGTTAAGGGCATGGGAGAGGTGGAAGGGAGGAGACATGAGAGGGTTTGAAGGGAGGTAAAAGAAGGGAAATAATATATTTTTATTAAACAAAAATTATTAAGAAAAACATTCCAGCAAAGAGGAGGAGAGGCTCCTGTTACCCACCCCTAGTTGAGGAACTAATAACAGTTGATGGCTACTGAGGGGTGGGGGAGAGAAAGAGAATTACTTTTCTTTGGACAGAAATGGCCATTGGCAAATTGTTCATGCTCTGATGGATGACCATACACACATGCACGTTGGAAAGCACGAATCAGGTTTTTTTTTGTTTTGTTTTGTTGTTGTTGTTGTTGTTGTTTTATGAAACAGGGTTTCTCTGTGTAGTTTTGATGCCTATTCTGGATCTCACTCTGTAGACCTGGCTGGCCTCAAACTCAGAGATCCGCCTGGCTCTGCCTCCCGAGTGCTGACATGAAAGGCGTGCGCCACCACCGCCTGGCTCACTAATCAGTCTTAATGGGGAAAAGCAAAGACATGAAATCGGGAAGGAGAGGAGAGATATGCTGGGGGTGCAGGGTAAGTTGGAAGGAAAGAGTGGAAGGTGAATATGATCAAGACACATTATATACATGTGTGAAATTTTCAAAAACATAAATAATGATTGATGTATTTTTGTAAAATACTTTTGTTTTATATAAACTTTATTGATTATAATACAATATGACAAATATATACTTTGACTTTAACTATTATATGTGAATTCTCAAGTGTAGTTAAGTAGCTATGTAGTTATATGTAGTTCTCCATTTTTAATATCCTATTAAATACTTAAGCAATAATAGATTCTATTAATATTTTCCTTCCTATGTTTTCTCAAAGGTAACTTTAGTGCTTAAGGAATTGCATTAACTTCTATGATCATTAATCTTTTAATTTTATTTTATGTGTATGAATATTTTATGTGCATACAGAACTGTGCATGATGTGCATGCCTGGTAACCAGAGAGGACAGGAGGAGGCATCAGATCCTCTTGGACTTGAGTTAAAGTTAATTTTTGAGTCATCAAGTGGGTGCTGGGAATTGAGCCTAGGTCCTATGGAAGTGTGGCTAGTCCCCTCAATCACTGAGACATCTCTCCAGCCCCAAGGTAGTTAATCATAACTATTGACTGTATTGGATTGATGCTGGGGAATGTCTTTCTGTATGCTGTGAATATATGTTGGTCCCATTGTTTAATAAAGAAGCTGTTTTGGCCTGTGGTAAGGCAGCTTAGAAGCAGGCAGGAAATCCAAGGAAAGAGACAGGAGGGAGAAAAGCGGAGTCTAGAGAGATGCTAACCAGCCGCCAAAGGAGCAACATGTAATGGGTTGCAGGTAAAGCCACAGAACATGTGGCGATACACAGGTTAATAGTTACGGGTTGAGTTAATTTATAAGAGCTAGCTAGCAAGAAGCCTGCCATAGGCCATATAGTTTGTAAATAATGTAAACCTGTGTGTGTTTCCTTGGGTCCCAGCAGCTGTGGGACCACATGTGAGAGAGAAATTTGTCTGGACCTTGCGGTTCCAGGCGGGACCCAAAAACGTCTGGCTATAGATAGAGAACTGCTTAGAAGATGATTAAGCACACTTCTGTGTGATGGACCCAAAAACTTCTGGCTATAGATAGAGAACTGCTTAGAAGATGATTAAGCACACTTCTGTGTGCTCCTGTGATGCTGTTTCCAGAACAACTATATCAACGACCTAATGAGTGGGTTGGTCCCCGGATGGATTCACAACATGGAAGTATTACCGTGGGTGGTTAGATGCTGGAGGTGGTCTAGTTGGAGGAAGTAAGTCCCTGGAGGCTGGCCCTTGGGATCTGTATCCCTCCCTCCCGACCTTTACTTTATTCAAGCTCTTTGCTACTTTTTAGCCATTCTGTTGTGAGTTGGTCTGCTCTGTCATGACTTCCCCATCATGGGGACTCACACCTCGGAAACTGCAGATAAATCTTTCTTCTTTTAAAGTGTGTCAAATATCTTGTCGCACTGATAAGAAAAGTAACTATATAGCCTCCAACTTATATCCAACATTCTCAGACTCCACAGTGTTTCCTCAGTACAGCAGTAATAGTCTTAATATGCCTTTCAACCTTCTTTAGTCATTTACTCACTCAGTTACTAATTGTTCAGCTATTATCAGAAAAATAATTGGGAGAGGGTATAGGGTTATATCAGCTTTTTTTAAAAAACCCTAATGGTCATCAACAACATAAGTAAAAATAAATACCCAAATACCCACAGCGAGGGTTCCAGAACCCTCAATATGCATAGTGAGGAAATGAAGAGAGGACAGACACATGTATAGAAAAGCAGGGATCAGGCGGGCTGTGTTTGCTCTGATGGAGGGCACAAGCTACACAAAAATGGGGAACCTCAGCTGTTTATTGTGCTCAGCACACAGGGAGGTGCTAATTAGTCTTGGTAGAAGTAATCTCTAGGTGAGCAGTCTCAGATTATAAACATCCCAAGGGAGGAAGATTGTTTTTATACACACTGGTCAATTGCTCACAAACACTCATACTTGGAACAGAGGGAAGCTTTGCCATTGTGAGCCTGACTGTACTGGGATAGTTTTGCCATTCCTATGGATCAGAGGCATTGGGTCCTTGACATGGTTGTGCTTGCATCAATAATATGTATTCATTCAAGAGTACATTTACTCTTTACACATTTACTGAAGGCTTTTTTTGATTCCCTACAGTATACTGATTCCCTCTTTTTTGTATATGCATCTGTCTTTACCTCAGAAGTCTAAAGTTTTCTAATTGTCACATGAGTGAACTACTTTTGCCACAGCCTTGTTTGCAGCTTTCCAAGATACAGGCATCAAGGGGCTCTACTACGCCATGGTAGCATTCCTGACATCATAAAGATTATCTGTAGCTAGAGTTTTCCTGCCTGGTCCACAGTCAGGACAAATCTCTGTCACCCACCAGTCCCACAGCCGCTCAGACCCAACCAAGTAAACACAGAGACTTATATTGCTTACAAACTGTATGGCCGTGGCAGGCTTCTTGCTAACTGTTCTAAATTAACCCATTTCTGTAAATCTATACCTTGCCACGAGGCTTGTGGCTTACCAACATCTTCACATGCTGCTTTCCTGGTGGTGGCTGGCAGTGACTCCTTCTGCCTTCCTGTTCTTTCTTTTCTTTTCTCTGTTAGTCCCGCCTATACTTCCTGCCTAGCCACTGGCCAATCAGTGTTTTATTTATTGACCAATCAGAGCAACACATTTGCTATACAGAACATCCCACAGCAATTATTGATTTAGACCTTTAAATTCTTGGAGTAATTTATAATTTTCAGAAGTAGGTTACTAATGAAGATATTTCAATTTGAAGAATGTTTTAACCTTATAGGAGTTATCTTGTTCAAATTGGTCACATTTGTCTTGTGGAGACTTACTCTCATAGTTTTTAGTAATATTGGCTGATTCTGTGAAGCATAAGCTATGAAAAGGAGTTTGACATTTGGAAAAATCAGAAAAAAAAATGGAAATAGCTTTTCTGCCTAGAAGAACCTGCTGGAATGTGGAGGTTCATTGGCTGTATCTATAATGGCTCAGTGATGTACCTTTTTATAAGTACTGGTTGACTAAGAGAAGGAACACAGCCCAGCAGCCATACTTGGAGAAACAATGTCCTAAAAAGAAGAGAAACTAAAGAATAAAATCAACGAAATTGCAGAGAGACAGAAAAATTTATATCAGACAAATAATAAAAAAAAGATAAATTTATTTTCAATATTTTTCTATAGTAGGCCATATAGTATTTTATGATCTGTGGGCCATACACTGTCATTAATAACTGTTCAACCCTGTCTCTGTCCCTCTCTTTGTACCATGAAAGCTGTTATTAATATGTCAATGAGTTGAAGGGTTATGTTCTGAAAAAGAATTGTACTCATAAAAACAGACCTCATTTGGCCTTAGATTTCCAATCCTTGTTTTAGCTGGTAAATGTATCTTGTGTACTATTTGAGAAAAACAGACTGTTTTTCTCTGGACTGTTATAGATTGTGGGGAAACATAACATGAAATTAATAGTGGGGTGAAAATTGTGTCATAATTTTTTTATATTATGAAATATAAGATATATATGTATGTTGTGAAAGTTTCAATTAAGAGTCTTAGTAATTAAACTCTGATAAGTAATGTGTTAATCCCAAAGATGGGAGGAGAAGAACAACCACCAACCCAAATCATCATGACCAAATTAATTAAAGCAAGCAATTAATCAAAACAAGCTTTTTTTATTTGTGGACAGAGGCTGCCTTTCCCTAAAGTGAGGTTTGAGAGGTCAGCACTGGACGTGAGGAAGACAAGGATTTTATAACTTAGGAGTAGGAGGTTTCCAAATGGGGGACTTGGTGGGCAAAATAGGTGGGACTACAGGAGCAGAATATAGCAACATGGTTAAAATAAGGTATTCCTAACAACCTTTGGAAACAAAGGCAGGGCTGCAAGATGGTCTTTACAACCTTTTGAAACAAAGACATTTGCAAGGTGGTTGTAAGGTAGCCATAACAACAGGTGACCATGATAACCTTTTGAAACAAAGGTATGGTTGCAGTTTCCTAAAACAGACAGTATAGAGCCATTTGCAGTTAAGGTTAGAAGTGAGACATAACTTAATCTTTTAGAAACAGTGGTTTAATCATAAACAGGAATGGAACATTTGACTTTACTGTAAGATGGCTTTTAATCCTAATATCAAGGCAGGTTGGTTCATCAAAAGAACAATTGAACGTGTATGGGTTGCCTGTAGTTCCTGAAAGAAAAGGTACTTCTTGTGAACAGCTTCCAGCAGTCAGAAAATTAAAAAGATACAACATGGGGGTCATATTTGAAGGAAAATTAAGTTTTTAACTTGAATCCAGAGAGTATCAGGAAGGTTTGCATTTGGAAAATGTCTGGTTAAAATATAAAGAGGTAATCCCCATTTCTTGCATTTATGCTAAAATGCAAGCACTTACTTCTTGGGAAAAGGTTTATGATTGCAGATCCAAATATATCATCTGCACCCAAATGTCAAGGGTTAAGAGATGTTCAATGGGATGTGGTTAGTGAAATGTCATGTGGCAGAATTCTGATCATGAAATGCTGCAAAATGAGGGGTCATGGCAACCCGTGGTGTGAAGGGAAATGTCAGTAATGGGATGGGCAGTAAATAACACCACTGCGCTTGTTATCTAAATGGCCAATGGTGATTTATTTCTGCTTCACTTCATCACTTCACTTCTTCCTCCTGATAATCTATGCACAGACGAGCACCTGCTGAGCTTGCTTTGCCTCGCTCCTCTTTTCTCCTCTCATTTTAAGTAGCCACTGTTTGAGTAACTTTAAAAATGAACAAAAATGATACTAAAACAACAAATCCTGTTGGGCACAAGGCTAGCTGTTATTTCTCACAACATGCTCTGTTAAATAAAATGTGGTAAGTCAAAGGCTGTATAATATATGAGAGATGAATCTTTAAGCAAGGTAGGTTTGGGAAAACAATTCATAGTTGTTCATAGGACTTACAGTTATTTAAAAGAAAGGCAAACTGAGTCTACCTGCCTGTGCTCTGTGATGCTTAGCAGTTCTTCATGTCTTCTAACACACTGTATCTTTGTTATATGGCATTACAGATATGTTTTACTTACAAATACGGTCACTGAAATATGTCTCGTTTGCCAGAAATTAGGCCAGTTTGTGTAAGTATAGTAGTATCTTTGGAAGTAGATATTGTTTGGGGAAGGCAGATTGGCTATTATCTAGACTATTAGTCAGTGATCTAATCTCCTAATCTCCCAGTACTTTCTTTTTTTTTTCCTTTTATTTTATTTTACAAAAACATTCAGTTCTACATATCAGCCACGGATTCCCGTTCTCCCTGCTCCCGTCCCCCTCCCCTTCCCCCCAGCCCACCCCCTCATTCCCACCTCCTCCAGGACAAAGACTCCCCTGAGGACTGAGATCAACCTGGTAGACTCAGTCCAGGCAGGTCCAGTGCCCTCCTCCCAGGCCGAGGCAAGCGACCCTGCATAAGCCCCAGGTTTCAAACAGCCAACTCATGCAATGAACACAGGACCTGGTCCCACTGCCTGGATGCCTCCCAAACAGATTCAAGTCAATCAACTGTCTCAGCCATTCAGAGGGCCTGATCCAGTTGGGGGCCCCTCAGCCTTTGGTTCATAGTTCATGTGTTTCCATTCGTTTGTCTATTTGTCCCTGTGCTTTATCCAACCTTAGTTTCAACAATTCTCGCTCAAATGCACATAGTCTCCATTCTCAAGTAAGAACTGGTCTTGAGATCTTCAACTCACAAAAATAAAGTAGAAGTGGCATTTTCTCCATTCTATGATGAATTCTTAGGAAAACCAACACATTTGATTTTGAACTTCACACTTAGACATGTGTGGGAACCTACCTGCCATATAAGAGGCCCTGTTAATTTGCTCACCTCTATGGGTATTCCAAATAAACCACAGATATATGGAGGTGCAAAGATAACATCCACAAATGAGAAAAAGCATCCAACATTTGTCTTTCTGTATCTGGGCTACCTCAATCATAATTAATTATTTCCAGCTCCCTCCATTTACCTGTAAATTTAATTATTTCAGTATTTTTTATTTATTTTTTGTTGTTTTACATTCCAACCAAAGTTTCTACTCTCTTCTCTCCTCCCAGTCCCCTCCCCATGTTGTACACTGTGAAAATGTGTTGCTCTCATTGTTAATAAAAGCTAGGCAGGATTTGGGGCAGAGAACATGCTGGGGAGAAGAAGGGCAGAGTCAGGGAAGTCACCAGCCAGATGGAGAGGAAGCAAGACATGTCAGAGAGGTAAATGCCATGAGCCTCAGGGCAGTACATAGATTAATAGAAATTGGTTAATTTAAGTTCTAAGAACTAGTCAGTAATAAGCCTGAGCCATCAGCCGAGCATTTATAATTAATACTAAGTCTCTGAGTGGTCATTTGGGAATTATCAGGCAGGAAAGAAAAGTACACCCACACTCCTCCTTCCCCTCAGCCCCTCCATCTTCTTCTCCTCCTCTGTCTCTCTTCAGATATGGGCAGGTCTCCCATGGATAAAACCAGCCATGGTATATTAAGTTGCAGTGAAACTAGGCACCTCCTCTTTTGTGAAGACTGGATAAAGCAATCCGGTAGAAGAAATGGGCCCAAAAACAGGCAACAGAGTTAGAGACAATCCCTTCTCTCACAGTTAGGAGTCTCACAAGAAGACCGATTTATACAATTGTAACATATGCAGAGAACTTCAGGTAAATACTATTTAATTGTCTAAGTGTATCATATTCATTGTCTATTCACCAGTTGATGGTCATTTAGGTTGTTTCCATTTCCTGGATGCTGTGAATAGAAAAGCAATAAACAGGGATGGGCAGGTGTCTTTATAGTAGGGACAAAGTTCTTTGGAATAGTACGAAGAGTGGAATAGCTGGATATTGTGGTAGATTCACTTCACATAACTTGAGGAAACTCCACATTGATTTTCATAGTGGCTGCCCCAGTTGGTAATCCTGCAGTGAGTAAATATTCCTCTTTTCCCACATCCCTGCCAGCATCTGTCTTTTTTTTTTTTTTTTTTTTTGAGACAGGGTTTCTCTGTGTTGTTTTGGTGCCTGTCCTGACTCTCGCTCTGTAGACCAGGCTGGCCTTGAACTCACAGAGATCCACCTGGCTCTGCCTCCCAAGTGCTGGGATTAAAGGTGTGCGTCATCACTGCCTAGCCCGTCATTCTTTTTAAAATTGATTTTATCATAGCCATTCTGATTGGGGTAAGATGAAATCTCAAAAGTGGTTTTAATTTGCATTTTCCTGTTAACTACAAGAATGTTGAATGTTTAAAAAATGATTCTCAGCTATTTCTATTTCTTCATTTGAGGGCTCTCTGATTAGTTCCATGCCCCCTGTGAAGCTGGGTTGCTGTTTTTCTTGATGTTTAGGGTTTTTAGTTCTTTGTATATTCTAGATAGTGTATACTCACTATCAAATATATAGTCAATGAAGAGTTTTTCTTATTCTGTAGACTGATTCTTCATTCAAATCATAGTATCCTTTACTGTACAGAGCTTTTTAGTTTCATGAGGTTACATTTAGTGACTGTTGGCTTTAATGCCTGCACTACAGGGGTCCTGTTCAGAAAGCCCTTTCCTGTGCCAGTAAAGCTCAAGCATATTTCTTATTTTCTCTTCTATCAGATTCAAATGTCTGATTTATACTGAGGTCCTTCATTTGTTCTGAGTTTCATTTTGTGTAGGGCGAGATACACATTTATCATTTTAGTTTGACCAGTACCATTTTTTCGAAGATGGCTTTTCTTCAATATGTTTTGTTTTGTTTTGTTTTGTTTTTTGTAAAAAATCAGATAGTTCCAGAAGTGTGGGTTTATATATGGGTCTTCAATTCTATTCCATTGATCAGTGTGCAGATTTTAATTCAGTACGGTGCTGTTTTATTACTATAGCTCTATAGTATAACTTGCAACCTGGAATGGTGTTACCTTCAGCAATATTTATTATTCAGTATTACTTTGATTATCTTGGATATTTTGTGTTTCCATATGAAATTTAAAATTATTTACTCAATTTCTGTGAAGAAATGCATTGGTTTTTATGGGGATTGCATTGATTCTGTTGATTGAATTTGGTAGGTAGAATGGCAATTTTCTCAATATTAATCCTATTGTGAATTAATGGGAGGTATCCAACCCCTGGAGTCTTCTTCCATTCCTTTTTTTCAATATCCTAAAACTTTTACTGAACAAATCTTTCACTTTCTTGGTTAGATTCATCCCAAGATTCTTTTTGTTTTTTTATTTTTAGTTGTAGTAAATGGTATTGTTCCCCTGATTAATTTCTCCATGTGTCTGTTTTATATATATATATATATATATATATATATATATATATATATATATATATATATATGAAGGTTGATGTTTTGGAGTGTTAATTTTGCTCATTGTTAATAAGCAGTGGGAATTTTATGATGGACCCTTTGGAGTATATTATATATAAAATCATTTATCTTCAAGTAAACATTCTTTGACTTCTTTTTTTTTCTGTTTTTTATCTCTTTGATGTCCTGTGTTATGGAATATTATTTTAACTAAGCAAAAACATGTCACACTTGTTTATGCTGTGAAATATTGCTTTAGCTGTGTAAAGGTGTGCTACTTCTGTTAATGCTGCCTCTGTTTACTTGTGTAAAGATGTGTTGCTTTTGTTTCACCTTTGTAGCCATAAGTTTTTTCAGGTCCCAAACGGCCCCGAAATTCCTCATTCCTCTGGTCCTGCCCAGCCCCGCGGTTCCTCAGACACTCATAAAATAATCATTCAGAGGCTTAATATTAATTACCAATTGTATGGCCAATGACAGGCTATTTGCTAGCTAGCTCTTATAACTTAACCCATTTCTATTAACCTATAAGTTGCCACTTGGTCACGGCATTACCGGTCTGCTGGCATCTTGCTGCTACTTCGGCAGCGGCTGCTTATCTTCACTCCCATCTTCCTCTCTCTGTCTCTCTACTTGGATTTCCCACCTGCCGCTGAGCTGCCAAGCCATAGGCCAATGCATCTTTCTTTATCAACCAATCAGAGCAACACATATTCACAACATGTAGAAAGACATCCCACAGCACACCTTGCCTGCCTAAGGCACCTGATTGGTCTAATAAAGAGCTGAATGGCTCCTAGACAGGAGAAAGGTTAGGTGGGGCTGGCAGGCAGAGAGAATAAATAAGAGGAGAAATCTAGGTGCATGTGCATGAGAGACAGAGAGAGAGACAGAGAGACAGAGAGACAGAGACAGAGACAGAGACAGAGACAGAGGGGAGAGGAGAAGGAGGAGAGAATGAAGGAGACACCCAGGGCAAGAAGTCAGGCAACCAGCAACCATCAGACAGGAGAACCAGTGAAAGTAAGATACACAGAAGGAAAGAAAAGTAAAAAGCCCCGAGGCAAAAGGCAGATAAAGAGAAACAGGTTGATTTAAGTTAAAAGAGCTAGTTAGAAACAAGCCTAAGTTAGGCCAAGCATTCAAAACTAGCAGTAAGTCTCCATGTCATGATTTGGGATCTGGTTGGTGGCCCAAAAGAAAAAGTCTGATATAGTCCATCAGTGTAATGGTTTTTCTGAACTATTAACTTTGCTGGATTTGGAGACCTCTAGAAAACCAATAATTTCTGTATGCATCTGAAGGACTTTCAAGATGGCTGAGCTGGGGGTCAGTGAACTAGGTGGGAAGACCTTTTCTCATCTGGGCAGCATTGGTCAACAAGCTGGGGACTTAGATAAACCAAAAGGCATAAGAAGGGAATCTCATTCCTGTGTGCAAGTCAATTCCCAAGTGTGTGCTTCACCTTTTGGTTGTTTTGTTTTCTTTGTTTTATGCTGTTGCTGTTAGCATTTAGATTTGGACCCAACCAGTGACTGTCCAGAGGGCTTCCAGTCTCGTGTCCCATGTAAGATTGTTCCCTTGGTTCTATTTATAGGATCTGAAATTCCCAGCTTCTTGGAAATGTACGGTAGGTTTCTTTGGCTTTCTAGATCAGAGATGGTTGTGGGTCTATCCAGAATCTGATTGTGTAGGCTAATATACTATATCCTCTGCTAAAACTCTAACTCAGCTATTACTATAGCTGTGTGTGTGTGTGTGTGTGTGTGTGTGTGTGTGTGTGTGTGTGTGTGTGTGTGTGTGTTTATAGTCATATATACAATATATTGTCTCTGTTCACTACACAACTCAGCAGCCCGTCCTCTTCACATGTTTCTCTATGTGTGATAGAGGAATTATTATTTTCACAACTTTAACAGAACAATGCAGTTCCCCAACTCCTTCCTTACCTTCTTAGTAAAGTATACATTTACTTTACAAATGTATACATTTATTCAGTGGTTATAATAGGACTAATAAACTTTGTACTTGGTAAGTGTTGTTTGAATTATATTAAAATTATTTCCCCTCCTTTTATAGCCCCCGTATGAAAGACTAAAGCAATTTAAAGTGTATGGATATAGATTTTTTTCCTGTGTTAATATTTTCCATCTTAAATGGGAAAGGTTCGTATGATGGCAAATGGAACTGAGGGATTTTGCTTGGTGTGTTAAATGGTTTCTATCTTGATACTATTGCACACTGTTTTAACACTGGTTAAGGTGAACACTTTCCAATGTGACCAATTGTGTACACATAGTTTGGTCATTTTCCACTATTTTCTGGGTGTCTCAAGTTGTTTAGTTATTTATTGTCTTTGTTTTTCTTGTTTCTATTCTGCTGCTACTTGGTTCTATTGTGTCTTGTTTTTAGTTATTCAACAACGTGCTTTGGGAACTTGTTGCTGAGGGAATGCATGACATTCCTTCTGTCCTTTCACATATATCATAAGCCTCTTTTTCAGAATCCTAGAACTGTCTTCTCAATAAAAGTCATTAATCTGTGTCCTCAAAGGATGCACAAATCATTTCTTATAAAGTTTATTGTGAGTATGAACAGTTTTGAGACCTGTAATCACCAAGAAGTAGGCTACACCCTAAGATTGTGATAGTATCATAGTCGTTGTTGTCCTGTTCCTGTCAATGACGTAAAATCTCTGCTTTCTCATACAGATGAGTCCAGCCCAGTAGTTAGCAAGTTTGTCCACATAGATATGAGTAGAACATGGCTGTTTCTGTTCTTCAATTATCATATGCACAAGACTTGTTCTCACTTATACTCCATCACCTAGAGCTAATCTGCTAGGTTGCTTGATTACTTCTTGCTGTTATTCTTAATTCCATCCATGTGTATATTTTAATCACTGAATATTTCTAAGTCATAAACATAAGGACACAACTATGAAGCTTTTATTTTTTTGAGGTCCATTCTTCTCTCTCCAGTGAGTTCAAAAATGGACAGAAGTGACCTGTGGTTTCACTTGACTCTTCCATTATGTTCCACCACCGATCATCCCAAACCTTAAAGTTCAAAAACACTTCTGCCAGCCTTACAACAACGCACACTTCAGTGAACACTATTTTGCTTGTGATCCTTGTACCCAACTTTCTACTCTTCATCTCTGGTAGTGTTTCCTTTTGGAGCCCAAGGTACTTACAGAAATATTTTCATTGTATTCTCTAAAAACCCCACATACACTTCTATCAATAGAAGGTATGTGTTGTATGATTCTTATATCACAAATGAACACTGTAATTTTCAGTGGTTCTTTTGGGTTTCTCTTGTTTTGTTTTGTCTTCCCTGGTGCAGGAGATTAAACCCAGGACCTCCCAGATGTTTGACAGGCCCACTATTGCTGTGTGTATCTGGAGCTATTTCATGTTGTTCTTAAAATGTATTCTGTGCTACCATTTCCTGGAAATTCCTTAAGGTCAAGAGTTATATCTAGGAGGTAGACGGGTCCGGCAGCTGCAGCCTACAGGGACAAACAGGCCCGGCGGCGGCCTGCAGAGGTAGATGAGCCCAGCAGCAGCAACAAGCAGAGGCAGGTAGGCCCCCAGCGGCAGCCAGCAGAGACATACAGGCCTGGCAGTGGCCCACAGAGATAGACAGGCCCAGCAGCTGCTGCCGACAGGGTCATACAGGCCAGGCGGCAGCCACGAGAGACATACAGGCCCAGTGGTGGCCTGCAGAGGTAGACGGGCCCGGCAGCAGCGACAAGCAGAGGCAGGGACGCCTCTAACCCCGACACCTGGGGAATAAGCTATCTCCGTGGGACAGAACCAGAACGAATCTGAACACTCCGTCTGAGGACAACCCAGGGCTCAGTGGCTGATCCTGTGAAACCCAACAACTTGGAGGTGTTGGTGAGACTACCCCGCTCAGCTGAAATCCATCCGGGAGAGGATTCAGATGCCTACAGTTTGAAGTCTGAAGAAACAAGATCAGCTGAGGAGTTGATGAATGAACAAAACGTGACCTGGGAACACAGAAGAAGGCACTGCCCAGCTACCAAACCAGATGACCAGAATCATAAGTATATACTTCACCGACTGAAATCAGCTGCTCCTGAAGAAACAGCCCAATAGCACCAATTTAACCAAGAACTCCTAGTGAACCAAGACTAAAAATTAGAACAAGAGAGGCACTCTCAGACAGATACCACCTGCACTGAGCAGAGGAAGAGATGAGTAGACGACAGTGCAAAAATACAGGCAACAACATACAGACCTATATGGCAACATCAGAACCTAGTGATTCTACACCTGCAAGACCTGAACATACCAAGACAGAAGAAACAGAAGAAATCAACCCTAAAAACAACTCTAAGAAGATGATAGAGGCCCTTAAAGAAGAAATAAAACACTCCCTTAAAGAGGAAATAAAAAATTCCCTTAAAGAGGTAATGAAAAACTCCATTAAAGAGGAAATAAAAAACTCCCTTAAAGAAATGGAAGAAAAAATGATCAAAAAATGGGAAGAAATCAAAGAAAGCCAAGAAAAAGCAATTAAACAGATGAAAGAAACATTCCAAGATCTGAAAAATGAATTTGAGACAGTAAAGAAAACACATGCTGAGGGAATGCTGGAAATGGAAATCCTGACTAAACGAACAGCAACTACAGAAACAAGCATAACCAACTGATTGCAAAAAAATGGAACAGAGAATCTCTGACACTGAAGACACAATAGAGAAAATAGATTCATCAGTCAAAGAAAACACTAAAGACAAAAAAGTCATAACACAAAACGTCCAGGAAATTTGGAACACCATGAAAAGACCAAACCTAAGAATAATAGGGATAGAAGAAGGAGAAGAATACCAACTCAAAGGCACAGAAAATATATTCAACAAAATCATAGAAGAAAATTTTCCTAACCTAAAGAAAGAAATACCAATGAAGATACAAGAAGCTTACAGAACACTGAATAGGCTGGATCAAAAAAAAAAAATCCCCTAGCCATATAATAATCAAAACACTAAACACACAGAACAAAGAAAAAATATTAAGAGCCGCAAAGGAAAAAGACCAATTAACATATAAAGGCAAACCCATCAGAATAACACCAGACTTCTCAATAGAGACTATGAAAGCTAGAAGATCATGGACAAATCTTATGCAGACACTAAGAGACCACGGATGCCAACCCAGACTATTATACCCAGCAAAACTCTCAATCACCATAGGCGGAGTAAACAAAATATTCCAGGATAAAACCAGATTTAATCAATACCTACCAACAAACCCAGCCCTACAGAAAGCACTAGAAGGAAAAATCCAACCCAAAGAAGCTAAACACATCCATGAAAAATCAAGCAATAGATAATCCCACACCAACATACACCAAAGAAGGACAACACAACACAACCACAAAAAATAACAGGAATTAACAATCACTGGTCATTAATATCCATCAATATCAATGTTCTCAACTCACCTATAAAAAGACACAGGCTAACAGAATGGATAAGAAAACAGGACCCATCCATCTGCTGCATACAAGAAACACATCTTAACTTCAAAGACAGACACTACCTCTGAGTAAAGGGCTGGGAAAATGCTTTCCAAGCAAATGGACCTAAGAAACAAGCTGGTGTAGCTATCCTAATATCTAATAAAATAGACTTCAAACTAAAATCAATCAAAAGAGATCAGGATGGACATTACATATTTATCACGGGAAAAATCCACCAAGATGAAGTCTCGATTCTAAACATTTATGCTCCAAATACAAAAGCACCCACATTCATAAAAAATAACACTACTAATGTTTAAAATGCACATCAAACCCCACACATTAGTAGTAGGAGATTTTAACACACCACTCTCACCAAAAGACAGATCTACCAGATGGAAAATTAACAAAGAAATAAAGGACCTAACAGATGTTATGACTCAAATGGACTTAATAGATATCTACAGAGCATTCCATCCTAACACAAAAGAATATACCTTCTTCTCAGCACCCCATGGAACCTTCTCAAAAATTGACCACATGCTTGGCCACAAAACAAATCTCAACAGATACAAAAAAAATCAGACCACCATGCCTTAAAGTTAGACCTCAACAACAACAAATATTATAGAAAACCCACAAACTCATGGAAACTGAATAATGCCCACCTGAAACATCAATGGGTCAAGGAAGAAATAAAGAAAGAAATTAAAGATTTCCTAGAATTCAATGAAAATGAAAGTACAACATACCAAAACTTATGGGACACTATGAAAGCAGTGCTAAGAGGAAAATTCATAGCTCTAAAAGCACACATAAAGAAGATGGCGCAATCCCATACCAATGAATTAGCAGCACAACTGAAAAAGAAACAAACTCACCCAGGAGAAATAGACGCCAGGAAATAATCAAATTGAGGGCTGAAATCAACGAAATAAAAAACAAGAGAACAATACAAAAAATCAATGAAACAAAGAGTTGGTTCTTTGAAAAAATCAACAAGATAGACAAACCCCTAGCCAAATTAACCAAAAGGCAAAGAGAGAGCACCCAAATTCACAAAATCAGAAATGAAAAGGGAGACATAACAACAGACAACGAGGAAATCCAGAGAATCATCAGATCATACTTCAAAAACCTGTACTCCACAAAAATGGAAAACCAGGAAGAAATGGACAATTTTCTGGATAAATACCTCATACCAAAATTAAATCAAGACCAGATAAACCATTTAAATAGACCAATAACCCCTAAAGAAATAGAAACAGTCATCAAAAGTCTCCCAACCAAAAAAAAGCCCAGGACCAGATGGTTTCAGTGCAGAATTCTACCAGGCTTTCAAAGAAGAACTAATACCAATAATCTTCAAAGTGTTCCACACAATAGAAACAGAAGGAACACTACCAAACTCTTTTTATGAGGCTACAATTACCCTGATACCCAAACCACACAAAGATGCAACAAAGAAAGAGAACTACAGACCAATCTCCCTCATGAACATTGATGCAAAAATACTCAACAAAATATTGGCAAACCGAATCCAAGAATACATCAAAACAATTACCCATCACGACCAAGTAGGATTCATCCCAGGGATGCAAGGATGGTTCAACATATGAAAATCAGTCAATGTAATACAGCATATAAACAAACTGAAAGAAAAAAACCACATGATCATTTCCTTAGATGCTGAAAAAGCCTTTGACAAAATCCAACACCCCTTCATGATAAAGGTCTTAGAAAGATCAGGAATACAAGGAACATTTCTAAGCATAATAAAAGCAATTTATAGCAAGCCAACAGCAAACATCAAATTAAATGGAGAGAAACTCAAAGCGATACCACTAAATTCAGGAACAAGACAAGGCTGTCCACTCTCCCCATATTTATTCAATATAGTACTAGAAGTTCTAGTTACAGCAATAAGACAACAAAAGGAGATCAAAGGGATACAAATTGGCAAGGAAGAAGTCAAACTTTCACTATTTGCAGATGATATGATAGTATACATAAGTGACCCCAAAAACTCTACCAGGGAACTCCTACAGCTGATAAACTCCTTCAGTAAAGTGGCAGGATACAAGATCAACTCAAAAAAATCAGTAGCCCTCCTATACACAAATGATAAAAGGGCTGAGAAAGAAGTCAGAGAAACATCACCCTTTACAATAGCCACAAATAATATAAAATACCTTGGGATAACACTAACTAAACCCGTGAAGGACCTTTTTGACAAGAACTTTAAATCTCTAAAGAAAGAAATTGAAGAAGATATCAGAAAATGGAAGGATCACCCATGCTCATGGATAGGTAGGATTAACATAGTAAAAATGGCAATCTTACCAAAAGCAATCTACAGATTCAATGCAATTCCCATCAAAATCCCAACACAATTCTTCACAGACTTGGAAAGAAAAATACTCAACTTCATATGGAAAAACAAAAGACCCAGGATAGCTAAAAGAATCCTATACGATAAAGCAACCCTTGGAGGCATCACCATCCCTGACCTCAAACTCTACTATAGAGCTATAGTAATAAAAACAGCTTGGTACTGGTATAAAAACCGACATACGGACCAATGGAATCGAATTGAAGACCCTGACATTAATCCATGCACATATGAACACCTGGTTTTTGACAAAGGAGCCAAAACTATACAATGGAACAAAGAAAGTATCTTCAACAAATGGTGCTGGCATAACTGGATCTCAATATGTAAAAGATTACAAATAGATCCATATCTGTCACCATGCACAAAACTCAAGTCCAAGTGGATCAAAGACCTAAACATAAATCCAGTTACACTAAACTTAATAGAAAAGAAAGTAGGAAGCACTCTTGAACGCATTGGCACCAGAGACCATTTCCTAAATAAAACACCAACAGCACAGACCCTGAGCACAACAATTAATAAATGGGACCTCTCGAAACTGAGAAGCTTTTGCAGGGCAAAAGAAACAGTCAATAAGACAAAGAGACAGCCAACAGAATGGAAAAAAATCTTCACCAACCCCACATCTGACAGAGGATTGATCTCCACAGTATATAAAGAACTCAAGAAAGTAGACATCAAAATACTAAACAGTCCAATTAAAAAAACAGAGAATTCACAAAACAAGAAACACAAATGGCTGAAAGACATTTAAAGAAATGGTCAACATCCTTAATCATCAGAGAAATGCAAATCAAAACAACTCTGAGATACCACCTTACACCTGTCAGAATGGCTACGATCAAAAACACCAATGACAGTCAATGTTGGAGAGGATGTGGAGCAAAGGGAACACTCCTCCACTGTTGGTGGGAATGTAAACTTGTACAACCACTGTGGAAATCAGTATGGCAGTTTCTCAGAAAATTAAGAATCGAACTACCTCAAGACCCAGCCATCCCACTCTTGGGCATATACCCAAGGAATGCTGATTCATACCATAAAGATACATGCTCAACTATGTTCATAGCAGCACTATTTGTAATAGCCAGAATCTGGAAACAACCTAGATGCCCGTCAATGGAAGAATGGATGAAAAAAATGTGGTACATATACACAATGGAATACTACTCAGCAGAGAAAAACAATGAAAGCATGAAATTTGCAGGCAAATGGATGGAACTAGAAAAAATCATCCTGAGTGAGGTAACCCAAACCCAGAAAGACAGTCATGGTATGTACTCACTCATAAGTGGATTCTAGATATAAAATAAAGAGCAATCAGACCAGAACCCATAGAACCATGGAGGCTATATATATAGCATGGAGGTCCCTAGGACGACTGTGGCTTATAATAAATTTCGGTTTTACTCAATTATTGAAAAAAATAGCCAAATGAATGGAAACACATGAACTATGAACCAAAGGCTGAGCCCTCCCCCCCCCCTGCTGGATCAGGCCCTCTGAATAGGTGTGACAGTTGATTGGCTTGATCAGTTTGGGAGGCAATTAGGCAGTGGGACCAAGTCCTGTGCTCATCGCATGAGTTAGCTGTTTGAAACCTGGAGCTTATGCAGGGACACTTGGCTCAGTCTGGGAGGAAGTGACTGGACCTGCCTGGATGAGTCTACCAGGTTGATCGCAGTCCTCGAGGGAGGATTTGCCCTGGAGGAGGTGGAAATGGGGGGTGGGCTGGGGGTAAAGGGAGGGGGTGGGAGGGGGGAGAATAGGGGAACCCATGGCTGATATGTAGAACTGAATGGTATTGTAAAATAAAATAAATAAAATTAAAAAAAAAAGAGTTATATCTAGCATATTCTTACATACATTGTACCTAATGGAAGAGGTTCATAGCAGCTATATAACTATTGGCTAAATTGAACTGAACCAGAAATTGAAAGGGAAATTCCTTTTGACTACAGGAGGATGAAACCAATAGTTATTTACATATAGCTTTCTTTGTGGCGAAAGAGAGAGGCAAAACTATCTGGTCAGTTAGATTCATTTTAAAAATTTAAAATGAAACTTTGAGAAAAATCAGAGAGCAACTATACTTTAATTTTTCACAGCATTATTCAAAACAATTTTATTCTAAACTGAGGAACTTGATAATAAACTTCAATTAAAATAAAGTACAAGAACAGTAATTTCTTTTTGTGGCTGCTATTCATTAACTAAGTAGTAAAAATGTGAATACCTTTCATACTCCTTTTTACAATATTTATCAAAGATAAATGGTGTGAATTAAGTAAAACTTGAAGTTATTTTTTTTCTCTCAGTGTCATTTTCAATAGTATCAATGACAGATTATTCTGAACAATTATGACCAGAATAAGATAGAGATAGAATAATATTTGGTTTAATTAGAAAAACCACAGCTGAGCCAGGAGGATGTAATTAGAGGCTGTTGGAGGAAAGAACATTAAATTATGGTAAGTTACAAATATATTCAAAAACTCTGTGGGCCGCTTTTCCTTGCAGAAGTGATTCAACATTCTGCAGACCCACTAGGAATCAGGTTCATCCTGGCAAGACTCCATGCTGAGTAGGTGTTTCTATTCATATCCCCAGGGTTTTCCTATTTGACTCCATTAGAAGAAACAATTGTCATTAAAATGAACACAAGCATGTAGACGCAGAGGTTTGCCTCCTTCAGCACGGGGCTCTTTATGCGAGAGCACTGCACCCTTGGCGGTGGCCTGAAGCATTAAGTGTGAACATCGCCAATGTGGTCCAGCAGAGAGTGCCCATACTTTCATTCTTTTGTCTCAAAATACT
Source organism: Peromyscus maniculatus bairdii (assembly GCF_049852395.1). Classification (NCBI taxonomy): domain Eukaryota; kingdom Metazoa; phylum Chordata; class Mammalia; order Rodentia; family Cricetidae; genus Peromyscus; species Peromyscus maniculatus. The sequence goes on along the minus strand of NC_134854.1, from coordinate 22,375,609 downwards.
GGCTTTTGACACTAAAATCGCCTCACAAGTCCATTAAAATGACATAGTCTCTTTTATCATATGATTTTCTTTCTTTATCTCGAGATGTATTACTTTCTGTCAAAGATAATTATCTCTCTGAGGGGTATTTAAACTTCATTTTCATCATTTTTTCTACCAATAGTTTTATTTTCAATCATTAAATTAATATACAGAAGCATTCTTAACTAAATTGCATCAGGCCAAATCACTGGAATAACTATTGCTTTTTGCAAAATAACCAGATTGCTGTTATTACGTACTAAATTATTCTTAGCTGACACTTCTGTGAGTGCACATGTACACCAGCTCACCCTAAGTAAGCTGAATGCTTACCAAGAATCATTTGGATTTGCTTCTAAATGTTTATTCCAGTTCCTTCTGCCTCCCACAGTAAATAGCATCCCAAGATAACTGCCATCATTTCCTGCGTCTTCCATCACCATGTTATTTCTTTCTTTCTTTCAGAAATGGTGTCTGTGTCTGCTCCTCTTGAATCCAGGCTACTCAGTAACTCATTTTGACCAATAAGTTGTGGCATCCATTATATTATGTTGAATCTGGTTTAAGCTTTAAAATAGAGTGACAGCTTTTCTTTTGATGGCTTCCAGGCAAGAGGTTGCATCAATTTGAGGTCAATATGGTGTGAGAAATCTCAAGGCAGGCTGGAAGAGAGGCCATTTGACCAAAGATACTTAGTTAACCCATATAGTCCATCAAATCCCAGTTGAGGCATCATACTTATTTGTGGGATAGAAGAACCACTCAGTCTATTCTAGTTCAAATTAGAAAATTTGGAGAGAATCAAATTGCCTTTTAAGTCCCTAAATTGTTTTATGTTTGCAGTACTAAGCTAAAGCACTTGTAATTATTTAAGTTAGTTATATATTAAATATTATAGAATTACTTTATGTTTGAGTATGAGAAAATAGAAATAAAACCCTAGATGAAATCATGGGAAGCCTCACAAAGGATTTTTATAGGCTTTAAAATAGAAGTATTGTTAGTAAAACACACAATTGAGGGAGAAGATGTAAAAATCTTAGGCACTTTCTATATTCATATTAATATATATATATATGTATATATATATATATAGTGTCTAAACATATTGACTGACAACTCTGGTGTTGTAAATAAATGCCTTGCAGTCTCTAGCATGTAGCTAAATAGCATTCTTAGCTTTGAGTGTTACCACATAGTTTATATTGTTAGAGATATTATAGGATGTTAGAAGGCTCAGTTACATTAACTTGAGAGTCACTGATTATCTATGCAAGACTTGTGTCGCAAACACAGAAGTCTGAGTATTTTCTTCCTCTACCTGAGAGACATTTTATGCCAGTTATTGAGTTTAGTCATCTCAATTAGAAGGTGCCAAGGAAATGTGATTATATTACTTGTTAACATTATATTTTCCATATTGTAGACATTTTATTTTTTTGTTATGAGATTATTTCCAAGTATGTGACAGAGACACCAAATCTTCCATTCACTTGTCTACATCTTCCAGCTCTTACAACCATGAAGCCATGTGATTGGTCTAGTCCAGGGAACTAAAATGTGAGTGGAAATGAGATGATTCATTTCTCTGCCAAATATTTAGAAAGCACTTGTGATTATCCAGGTCCTTATTCCTCTGTCACTGTAATTAAAATGGGTGTTGAAGTATAGATGATGTAAGTATAAAACAGTAGACTCTAGATCATATAGGTCCCTAACAAGGATACAGTGCCCTTTGTCAACCCGCTTCAAATATGTAGCACAAGTAAGCCATAAACTGCAGAATTTAATGTTGTGGGACCATTCTGAATCATAACCTAGTCAACTCTACTAATACAATATATCATAATAGCAGAGACAGTTCATTCATTCATTCATAGATACATACATCTAACATGCAATGAGCATCCAGTACTATGAAGTATTTATTCACGATTATAGAGTTTGGTTGATGAAAATAGATGTAGTCAATGCTTACAGCAATTTTACAGTCTGACCAAGAAACAAGACAAACAGCTCTCCCTCAGGATCATTTAACAAGTAACTAGCACATGCTCCAACTTAACTATGATCTAACCATAAGATGTACTCGTGATTGGTGGCTACCAGAGGCTATGGAGAGTGGCAGTCGGTCAAGGTTAGGAAGGTAAGTGAGGGATAGGGAAGACTGGTCAATGCTTAGTTGTGCTGTGCTATTCCTCAGTGGTCCAACTATCTGCAGCACTCACTGAGATGAAGTTTGGTGCAGGGGTGCCTATGATAAGATGATCTTCTCACTACCATCATATATATAAAAAGTAAGTTTCGATAATTTTAAGATGCTACACATAAGTTGTTGCTATAACAAAACCTACTTCATTCTGAGAGACGTAGAACCTTCAACATAGAGAATAGCTCATGCCAAAATCGCTTCTTCCATTCACAACAATACCCATCATTGGACGTAGAGGTTAGAGCGGTCATCACACATCCTTGCTTCAAGATCTCTGATAGAAAGGCAGTAGACAGATGTGGTTAAATGGGAGAGACTGTGAAAGGCTCTTAGTGCTGTGTTAAAGGTTTTCTATTTTATTTTCTAAGAACACACAAAAAATAATTTGGGGGCAGAGATAGCTAAGGTGTAACACCTGCCTACCTCTATTCATGTCTGTCTGATCCCGTGCTAAAGCAGCCCCCATTTTTCAAAAAGGCCACAGATAAAGATTTTAAATTTTCAGTTGCCCTATTGAAACAATTATTAGGCATGTTGATGACATAACCCTGACACCTTTTTGTCTTGGACTGTCCAACAGGGGCCATTATCAAAGTCTTGAATCTACTGCCTGTCATTGCCCCATACCTTGTTTGGAGGATGTTAAAATCTGCAAAAAGGTAAACGTAAAAACCTCCCCTCTTTTAAGATTTGCCTGAGAGATGGAGTAACACGTCGATTATCTGTGGCAGTGGGGAAATGAAACTGTCACATCAATTACAAAAGCTGCTAAGTTGCCAGCAGGAGAAGCATTGATTCTCAGTGAGTTCAGATCTGTAATTTCAGATACCTTTGTCATCTTACTGAATGGGAAACTTTGAAAAGAAAATCGCTTCTTCCATTCACAACAATACCCATCATTGGAGTCTTTGAAAGGAGCTGATAAGATGGAGATTTATTTTTGAGATGCTCTCGGTTGTTGTTAATTTTTATTTCTAATTTAATTTTCATCTCCCCTGTCTGAGATATCAATCCATCAGCTCACCGGATTCTCAGTGGGACTCAGTATGAGCAATACAGTCCTTCTCAAGTTGATTCAGTATACATCTGCAGGAGAGTCATTCCAAGGTGTGCAGGTCACATTGGTATCCCTACAAATAAGCATGCATTTCTACCAAAAGCTTACATTCTCATTCTGGTCATACTTTTTTCTACCCTCCTGCCACTGCCCTGTGGTGATTTGATTTCTTTATGGAGTACAAATTGGGATTTTTTTTTTAACCATGGAAAAATTTTGGATCTCTACAGACAAGATAGAACTCCCCAGTTAGCCCAAACAGACTTAAAGAAATACTTAAAAAAAAAAAAAAAGGCACATGACGTGGACAAAGTAAAAAAGAAAGAGATGTATGAGAGCCAAAACTGACAGCTGTGTGTTTTTATTTGTTTGTTTGTTTACTCTTCCCAGGTACTCTGACTGTAGTAATTATCTGCCATGGGCAAACTCCTTGTCCATGTTCAATAACCAGTTCCCAGGATTCCTGTGTCATGAGACCATGCTCAGGAGGTACACATATGTTATTTAGTGATTTCATATAGCTATGTACTCAACATTCCTCACAATACTTCTGTTCTTTTCTAAACAGACAAGAAGACAATGATTCTGAACCTTCCTTCAAGTGTATGCCAGGCTCTGCCATGGACCCTGTCTAATGGGTTCTAGGCAGAAGTAATGGATCCATATTTGAGGCATGCCTGGAAATCTCCGGGGCTCTTGACATACTCTTCTTTCTGAGATGACCACAAGTTTTCAGAGGACATTGATACAAGATGTATGGCACTCAGTGTTCTGATTCAATTTTTCTAGACAATTTTAGATCTCTACAGCAATGTGAAGGATACAAATATTTTTGTAATGCTCTTAATGGTTGTACATTTTTATTTCTAATTGAATTTTCATTTCTCTTTTCATTGACAGGTAGACCATTGAAATTTGGTAGTTATTTCTTCAAGTGGGAGACCATTTCTTGTTCTGATAATATGAGATATTTCTGGAATTCAGAAAACATTACCTAATTTGGCCAAGAATGAGCAATAGCAGGATTTCAGAAACTCGAGGTTTCTGAATTGTTCCTTGGATAAACTCGTCTTACATTGTTAAAACTGAATTTAAAATAACTTTTCAAAAGATTGTGCTTATCTCGTTTTTCTAAGTTTGGTTAGAATATTAACAGAGCTGTGATGTATTTTATTATACTATAACGTTATATAAATGCAGCAAGTAAAATATGTTATAACAAGTAAAAGAGTTTGCCATGGCTCTGTAAAGAAAATTTCCTAAGGTACTGTGACTCTGTTTGTGTTAAAATATACTTTGCACAGTCTATTTATTCAAGTCAGATGAGGAAATAAGTTCAATAAAATTGTGATTTTCTTTTTCACCACAGAGTGCAGAGTCAACTGGGATGGACAAGGTCTTTCTCCTCACTTTTCAGAGACCTTATGTATTCCCAGTACCTCTTAACCCCCACCACACCCACACACCAGACAGTCTTTCAGCCTTTGTATACAGCTCAGACACTAGAGAGTCGACACATGGAAGTGCTAATATGATGTGCCGGTGGTTTTAAACCAGCTTATGGGAGTAGCTTTTTGATAGAGAGATAAACAACTTTTCTCTTATGCTATATTGGGTCAATAAGAAATGCCATCAAGCTGAATAGACGTTACTTTTTGACCTTGATTTCTCATTTGGGTTCTTTGGCTTCTGTAACATATAATTACAGTTTTTAACATTTCTTCCTTAAAAGCCCAGTTTCACGCAGAGACAAAGGGTTATTGATCTATTTGTAGAAAAATGCAGTTTTTAACATTTCACTTCACCAACTTTTTCATATCTGGTATGCCAGAAGGACATTTTTAAAAAGCCATTAGTTGCTTCCTTTAACCTTAAAATCTTAAGTACGTCCATGTACCAGCAAAATGAGTCACTCTCACAGAACGGAGGGGGAGTTTTTACCTTGAGTCAGCACGCTAAGAAAGCTTATCCGCTGTGGCTCATGCATCCATCAGGCTCATGTGTTGGTCAGAAACTGCTGGTTGATGGAAAGATTCATGTTCCTAGGATGCCGGAACCTGGATTTTTCTGACTTTGTATGACCTTGAAAAGGTCATACACGATGGTAGCTGACTTTTAGATGGAACTATTCCCAAGAAAAATTTTTTATAAATGTCATCTTGTCCTCTATATGAACAAACTTAAACCAAAATTTAGCCTACCTCAGAATATTCTGAACTAGCAAACTTTAGAGAATAGCAGGTATTATCCCCATTTAAATAAAACATGCTTGCAGGAAGTTATATAGCACATCATGTGCCCAAGTTACCTGTCTATAAACAGAGATGACAGTACCTACAATTAAACACCTTGCCTAGTTATAGAGCCAAAGGACTCTTCTTTTCATTCATTAAATATGCTATATTCAATTTATATAGTAAACCAGAGAACGATGGTTGATTTCACAATACTCTTCTAACAGTTACTCATTATGACTAACTTGCCCATACTATACGCACTCTGATTCTGCAAAGAATAATTCTCTTATCTCAGACATTTTTGTAGTAATATTTCTAAAGCCACAGTACTATGTTAGAGTTACAGAAATCTGAACTAATAAATTTAACCTTTAGAAAGTTTTAATATCAAGGAAATAAAATTCAATCATTTTCGTAAAAGTCCAATTTTGCACATAAAATCTAGAGGCATCTGGCTTAAAGGATTCAGACTTGTATTTAGAATAGAGATATTATTTTCTCATATTGCTATGTACCTCTTCCCAAAAATATAGCAAATGTCTAAAACTATTATTTATTCATTATTTATATGTTCATATATTTCTTGATTTATTACAGTACTAGTGATCAACCTAGAGGGCTTTTTTAAAATTCTTTTCTGTTTTTTTTTTTTTATGGTAAACAAATGTTCCATTGCTAAGCTACATCCCAAGCTTTCAATAACTTTTGTTGAATGAAACAGATCATCTTTCCTCTATTGGCTTCCAGAATAACTTAATCTTTCATTTCTATCATTGATCTAAAAGAAAAGGGGACAATGTGCAGTGGTTCTGTAAGTAAGCCAAGGACTCAAAATGAGAAGACCGCAATACAACGTGGGGGAGCTGCCCCCAAATGACCCTCTGTCCCACTTGTCTCCTACTTGGCTTTGAGATGTCTTCCAAGGAGGATGCTGATGGAGAGTGGTTAGTCTTTCTTCTATTGGCTTTAACAAGGGACAATCGTGAAAAGGAAGTTCTTTATCACAGTGAAATGAACCGCCACTGAAGGGATGGGTAGATATTTCTTTCAGACTTTACTGGTTTTCACCGGTGACAGTTATTTCTTTGAAAGTAGACCATCTTGCTAGTTACTGTGATGCTGCTTCTCTTCTGTGGTTGAAAGATGAACTAATTTGAACTTTATCTCCTTCCTTTTTCATTTCCTCCTTTTAGTTATTGACTCTCTTAATGTAATACCACGAGACAACCACTACACCAAAAAAGGGATAGTTGGAAGGATCTGAGCTTAGAAATCAGAAAATGGCTCTGAGTCTCTAGGTTTGAATTTGGACTTTGCCCGTGGAGAACTGTTAGATGCTGGAAAGTGATTTGGTTTCATGAGTCTGAATTCTATTATCTGCAAAAAGAAAATAATAATAGTCCACAACCCACATAAATGACCTGTGAAAATAAATGTTCTTAGCACAGGAAGAATAAATAATAGCCCACACTCTTCACAGTAAACAATATTCTCAAACCTTGGATTGCAATGACATTTTAGATTCATTGTAAATATTAATGAATGAAAATGATCTCAGCTCTATCTGTGAGTTGAGATAAAGCCTACCTAAGTCTGTTTTACACAAGCATTGGCAGGGTGAACCAACTAACATGTCTGGAATTGAACTTTTACATCAACTTATCAAGAAAACAGAGCTCATTCAGAGGTCTGTAAAAGAAGATTAAGAATATCCTGACAACCAATGGGACACTGATGTTCTGAATGAAGGGCAAGTTAAGGGAGCTAGATTAGTAACAGGATAAAACACTGAATCATCAAAAAGAGGTCATTATTATCTAAGTTTTGGTGGCATTATAGCTTATTGATTGTTAAAATATATAAAATAAGATAGAGCATTGAACTCAAATGGCTGAGTGCAAACTTCTTAAGAATCATACACTCCATCTAATTAACTCAAATTCATAGAAAAGCAAACTGTTTTCCTCTTTTGTTCTATTATGTCTAAAGAATAATTTTATTCTTTAGAAAAGAGTCATATCTTTACTTTTCCTTATCATCAATACTTCTACAATTTTGGCTTTATTTTGTTCTATATAAAGTGTGCTATTTATAATATGTACTATTTATATAAGGTGTTTTATTTAATGTTTTGTACTTGAAACAATGACCAATTATCTAAAGACCAACAAAAGCAGAGAAACAAATATCTTGTAGATAATCCTTGACAATTATGTGACTTTAGTGGTAATGCTCAAATATTTATTTGGATATTATCTATATAATTGTTCACTTGGAGATTTGCATTCTCCTTTTTTATTGTTTTGCATATTTTTTTTAATAACAAATGTCAGAACCTCCTTCCTGGATTAGAGACTCCCAAATTGAAAATTCCCAATTTCTATTTTCTCAGAACTCAACAGCTTGTGGTTTCAGCTTGACTAGAGAGGGTTGATGAGATAGAAACTATGCAGTAATCATCTAAGATCATGGAAAGGATTTGATGAGTCCTGAAGAGTTCCTTAACAGAAATTGTTTCATATCCTTAGAGATAGACGTACATATAAGTGCCATTATAGACAATAGTATAAAAAGAATTTTGCTGTGACTACATGCAGACATTTTCCCAGGAAGATCCACAGAAAATAAAATAGGCAAATAAAGTTAGAAGAAGTCAAAACAGAAAAAACAATCCATTCTGCAGATGTACAGACAACAAAGAAACATTTAAAAATGAAACAGTTACCAACCATGACCAATCCCCAACCTACCCAGTAATATGATAAAAATCACAGAGATCACTGAAAATGTCTGAAAGCAAACTCAGTCTTACTTTGTAAAAAAAAAAAATGATAATATAGAATACTTAAACCAATACACAAATTTATGTATACCAATGATGTAGGAGAAATTTCTAAGTGGGAATTTATAGCTTTTGATCTTCTCATTCCTGGGCAAAGTATTTTTTAAGTCGTTGTATACAGCAATTTTGTTTTCTGTTTATCCCTTGTAATAAAATGCTTAAGAAAGAATGACTAAAGGAGGTCAACAGAGCAGGAAAAGCAAAGCAGAGGGACCTGAGCAGTAAGAGAAGTGAGTGGTAAACAGGAAGGTGAGCACAGTGGGGCTGCATTTCCTCTTTAGCTTCCTAAATGACGCCTGATGGCTAAAGTGAAGGTGCCAACTTTCTGTGCATCTACGAATGGACACAGAGTATTTGAGGCTGTTGTATTATGAATGCAAAGTGTGGAGAGATCAAGATGAGCAGTTTTGAAATCATGCAAAGTGATGATTTTGGAAGCTCTGTACACATAATATGTAGGACAACTGAGTTAAGAACTAACTCTCTGTAGGTAGTAATTAGAAATGGTACATGTTGAAACTGCAAGTTGCTCATATGTGTTAATCTGTGTGCAAATGTTATAGTTAAAAGAGTGATAACAGGAACAACATGAAAGATATCAGATATGAGATAGCCCATAGGATCTGATAAGAAACACATGGCTAGCTTCTGTGAAATCACCCCAAACACCCTCCAAGACACACATTCTGGACACTATTGTTTGTTACATATTTTTGTTTCTAAGGCAGCTTATTGTATCACATTGAAGGGTTTATTTACCAGGCGGACACTTCCGCCTAGCCATATTCCGGATCGGATATGTAGCTAGGATACCCGATGGGCCCGGATATCTCCGCCTAGCAAGTTCCGGGTCAAGGGGTCTCGCATGATCAGGGTCTGTGACGTTACATGGCACGTAAGCGCACAACGTGACCATGTGATCTACGCACACGCGTAGAGTAGTGACATGACCTGACCACGCCCCCAGCCGGTTTTAAAAGTCGAGCGCCATATTCCCCAGTCTCTTCTCCACACACGTGTCTCTCCCACAGGCCTTCACTCTCTGTCCCTTTATTTTCTAATAAACTCTTATAAGCGGATTCTGTCGTGTTTCATGGCGTTTCCTTGCAGGGTAAGAACACAACGCAGCCAGAAAACTAACACACATAGCTTATAAGAGAAAGCCTCCACCCACTTTAGTCAAGAAACCCCAAAACATCCTGTAAAGAAGGTGTTAACTAAAAGTAAGTACAGCTGCTTCTTGGTAGCTGTGAGAACAAAACAACAACAACAACAAAAACTTGGTTTAATTAACAACCTAGCAAGACTGGAGGCTATGCAATGCCTGCTAACTGACTAACAGCTGGATCAATAACAAGAAAATTGGAGTCAGAGATGGACAGAGGTGGGCTTTCACCACCTCAGCTGGTTGGACAGTACATGGACAGGGCATGATCCCTTCCCTGCTTGGGCCAGGGAGCCACACATCGAGCCTATGGACTCTTGGTCATAGTAGCCCAGAGAAGTAGCCAATCTTGCAATTGTTGTTTCAAGCTTTTCCCAGCTCCTGATATAGCCTTATAAAAATTCTCACCCAATGAGGTCCAGTACCTTCTTCCACTTTTCCTTAATCTTCTACTAAAGTTTACATTTTGCTTGGCTTTTTCCCAAGATCAATTTTCACTGGAGTGGGACATCAAATGAGAAGTTGCTGTCCCAGTTCTATCTACGGTGGCCATGAGTATGTGGCATTCTAGATCTTTAGATAAAGTATAGCAGCTCTAAGAACAGTCCAGTAACACTAAAAACTTTAATATCACATCACTAGGAAATATACAGAAGAATATGAACTAAACATAAAAAAGGAAATCCATGTATTCATTAAGCAAACAAACAAATGAAATAGGAAAAATAAAAACAAAAACTAAAACAGCAATCTTAGCTTCTAATATGTAAATAATTATATGATGTTTAAAGACTCAGCACTTTAGTCCTCCCCTTGGGAGACAGAGGCAGGTGGTTCATTGAGTTTGAGGCCAGTCTGGTGTACAAAGTGAGTTCCAGGAAAGTTATTATTAGAAAAATAAAAACAACAACAACAAAAAACTCAGCAAATATACTCCAGCTCATTTTCCTAGGGAGATTTCCTAGAGAGATGGAGCTTTAATCCTATAAACACTCTTAAATCCTGTACTTAAGTGTTTGTGATTTTATTTATAGTGGCCAAATTTGAAAACCTATTAGAAAATGTCTTTTGTTTCCCTCAAATGTTTTACTTAGAGTGTAATATGTATAGGAAGAGTACCCTTCAAATCATTCTCCTCTCTTATTACCCTTGCCCAAGACAGGAGAGCATCTCCCAGTTACCATGTGACCTCTATCTGTAGAACATACATTCCAGCACACCCAGTGGCTACCTGTAACCATGTTTCATCAAGCCTGTTCTAGCATTAGACCTAAGATAGGGTGTAATCTATAGATAGGGCACCATGAGAGATTCACAACAACTACTGAAAACATGATCATAAAAATATAATAAAAGTTATGTCAACATAATCTCTGTTTAAAAAAATCAGCACAAACAATATTTTTTGGGTTCTGGTTGAATGTAGATAACCTAAAAGGTAGAAATAGAAACATGGAGAAGAGAATGGATACATAGCTGTTCTGTATTGTCCTCTTAAATAGAAGTAAACATTTCCATCCCCTTTTTCTGAGATAGACTCTTGCCATGCAGCTACATAACTAGTAGTCCAGGCTCCCTTAGACTTGAGATCCTCTGGTCTTAACTTCCCAAGTGTTGGGGTTCCAGCTGTGAACCAGCACAGCTAGGTTACAGGTGTGAGAACAGACAGCTACCAGCCCTTTGTTGTGGATTCTCCTTGTTGATCTGGTAGCTCTGTGTTGTGGAGCTGCCCCCAAGGTGGGCAAGGGGAATGTTCCTCTCAAAGAATCCTCTCTGACTCCAGCCTGGCTAAGCTCCTGCACAGTATCTTTCAAAGGAAACTTTACTTCATGTTAAAAGTTTTAAAAATGTATAGCTATTCCTTTGTTTATTGAACTCTGAATTTCTTTTTTGTTTTTGTTTTTGTTTGGTTGTTTGTTTGGTTGGTTGGTTTTTTTCAAGACAGGGTTTCTCTGTGTAGTTTTTGTTGCCTGTCCTGGATCTCTCTCTGTAGACCAGGCTGGCCTTGAACTCACAGAGATCTGACTGCCTCTGCTTCCGAGTGCTGGGATTAAAGGTGTGTGCCTGAACTTCTTGTAGTTAAATCTCTAAATTTGACGCTAGTAGGAAAGCTTTGCTAAATTTACCGAGCTATGAACGCACCGATCAAATATGCTTTAAAACATTTCCATAGAATTAAAGAGATATGGTTGAGATTATTTAAAGATGCAAACTGAATAAGTACATCAGTCCTCAGTGATGTTTCAAATTCATTTTGAGTTACATTAGCTGATTTCATAAATAAAAGAAAAAAATTTTACCTTTATCTGCCCAGTAGAATTGCATCAACATTGAGAAATAAGTGATTATGGAAAGTAAACACAGGGCTCCATGAAGAATGAAAACATCCATGACCTAAAGTTGTAAGGATGAATGAACTGAATAATTACTTTTCATTACTACAGGAATCTTAGGATTTTCAAGAGGCCAAGCATTTGCCAGTCCATAAGTTTTGTCAATGCGTCAAACCTACAGCTCTCATCTTACATGGAATAAGAGATCATTTATTTTGGAGCTGTTTGAGTAACTATCCTGGGGGACACATATTTAGGTTACCTCAAATTCCATGCTCTGACATGAAAGCAGTTTCATGAAGTCTTACAGTTTTACAGAACAACAGCAAAGTCACAAATCAAGGCTAGTTTAAATATATCAGTGGATCCACCATAGAGGTGGTAACAGTGAGACAGGGAAGCTTCTCTATAGGCCCAAGATGTTATCTGAGGTTTGGGGTTGATGGAAGTTAGTGATCTTCTGAGTTAATAGGTTCTAAAAGGCTTTTATCTAATAGTGATAAGTTCCAGCACAGAGGCAGTCAGGGAATGACTGTTCCTGGGGCCCAGAAATAACCAAAGATAAGGTAATTAGCAGCTGGATTTGTAACATGCCAATCTCTTCACAGGACGGCAGTTCTAATGAATCGGTCTCCACAGATACAGCTTCTTTCCAGGAGTTCTCATTCACACTTTTTAGCTTAAATGAGGCACAAATATCTCCTTCAAAATGGTCTATGCTCCCTTACAATTGCTATGTTGTGGTACAGGGGAAGATGAAGTTGAGAGTCTGCACACATAAGTTCGATGGTCTGCAGGTCCTGCCAAGTCCCCTTCCATGGTAAGCTAGGTCACTAGTCAGCTGCCATGGGAAGCCACTGTACCAGTCTTTCCAAGTACTCTATCCAGTTCTTCGTACAAGGCCTGGGGAAGATTGTACAGGACACTGGTACAGTTTGGTCTCTTCCCTTCCTGCATTAACCTCGCCTGTCTTCTTGATCCTCAGCCCTGCCTCGTGGGCACATCTTTAAGAGGACCCTCACCCACCTCTATAGACTATGACGTGATTACAGCAAATACTGAAAGAAACCCAGATCTGATGAAAACAACTGTCCTCAGGTTTGAAAAATTGGCAATTTCAGGTTTTGTAAACACTTCCATTGGCATCTTGGAAAGACTGCTACATGGCCTTCTTCCCCTAGCTCTCTCCCTCCTTGTGTTACTTGGGAAACTGAAGAAATCTGAAGGCCTGAATTCTTTACGATGGGTGAACTGATTGATGGGTATGTCTCTTAAGGTTCTTTCAGCTCTAAATGTGTGTTACTAACCTTGTTACTTAGAGTAGCGTAATGTGTCTTAGGTATGGAAAGGAACCTGACTTCTGAGATAGAGCTGAAATCAAATAAAATGATTTAATCACCCCAATTCTGGTGCGTTGTCACCTCTGCTAGTTAATTCAGAATTAGGAGTGGAGGGGGGGGGGGTTGAATTGAATTCAGGCAAGCAAAAAAGTGATCTTATACCCAACTCAGAAGGAGATAATGTTTCCAACTTCCTCATCAAAATGCCTAGAGGTTTCCATATATTCCTATAATTCTGAAGTCTAGATTTCTCCTCCATAAGGAAGGGAATGGGATGAATGGTTTTTGCCAAAGCCTTTTTTGTTTTGATTAAGAATAATTTGTCTCTAATGCTGCCTTCAAAATAACTGACCAGAAGAAGACGTTTAACTTAGTCTTGAATGAGTGGGGCCTTCATTTAATTACCTTAGTGGGGTTAGGGTCAGAGCCTGGGTCCTGGCTGCCCTAACAAGTTAGGCATTGCTAACTCAAAAGTCAACTAAAGACACAAAGTAGTAATAAAAGTAGCAGAAGGAGGCTTATTCAGTGTGGTCATATTGGGAAGAAGTACACAGAACATAGGTGATTCTCCCCACATCCAACTCCAGGGTCTTGATATGAGGTTTAATTTTAAGTGTATGGCAAAAAAAAATATGCACAGCCATGTAGTCTGGTCAAAGTGACGGCCTGTCCATTACTCCTCATTGTCTAGGTTTCTCCTATAAGGTGGTCAGACAAGTTGTCATAGCTGTGTGAAATCTCCTTCCTCAGAAAAATTTCTCCACTAGCTTACATCAGGCTTCAGATTTTTCATTCTCCCAGCATGAGAGACTCTGGGGAAATTCCAGTGTCCTGGGAGGTCCATTGTTTTAGTAGTCTGATAGCCTAAGGGAGGGTCACAAGTGTCAACAATCCTGTTAGGATAGTTTCAATTGCAGACATTTGAATGAGGTGGAACATTTTCCTTCTAGTTTTAAACACACATCTGTAATGCTAGTTATCTTTATTGGTGGAAAACAACCAAACAAATAACTAAAACCAGAGGCTTAAAAACCTTTTTTTTAAAAAAGATTTGTGTTTCTGTGTTTTGTCTGCATAGATGTTTATGCACAATGTGCACATCTGATGCCCTCACAAGTCAGACAAGGATATCAGAGCCCCTGGAGCTGGAGTTACAGATGGTTGTGTGAGCCACCATGTGAGTGATGGCATTCAAACCTTGGTCCTCAGCAAAAACAGTAAATGCTCTCAACCAGAAGCTTTAATGAAGAGTTATGTAAACAAGTGGCATTTGACTTCGACTCACCTCTAGAGTTATGGAATCTATTGACTTGAGCCAAAATATAAACATGAGCAACAGCCAGAAAAAGCAGCTTTGCAGTCCATGTCCACTAACTCCACTACAAGCACCTTTAAATGGACCCTGCAATATCAATGCTGTTCTGAATTTTGGGATGGTATTATAGATTGTAGTCAAGAGGTTCTGGTTTATATACCCAACAGGACCAGGCAGGCTAGACTTCAAATTCATGTAGGGATGTGTTCCATCTTTTTCATGAATGGTAAAATGTTAAAAGCATACTCATTGACAACTTGAATGTTGAAAGGAATATAACTTTGGGTGGGGGTTGGTGGTCAGAGATCTGCAGAGGCTTGGCTGAGAACTTCCTGTTGCACCTCCAAAGACAGCAGGCTTCTAAAGTCAGTGACACTAACTGGCCAGAGGGGTAAGGAGGACAGGCTAATCATTCCATTAAGTTCTTTCATCGATCAGTTGTAATGTTCTGGTGGAAGGTCCACCTAAGCCCCTGGCATCATGACATCCACATACGCAAAGAGTCTGGAATGTTCTGGTGGAAGCCCTACCTCTCTGCCCAGACCCTGCCCCTCAGAAAGTCCCATCAAACATTGTTCCACCCCCAGAGATGCGCAAGATTACTCACAGGGTATTTAAACTGCACCCCAGAAAACAGACACATAGTTTTTGTTCTCTCTTCCCCAACTCCTCTCTGGGGGACTGGAAAATCACCCAGGAGAACTTTACCCATTAAACCAGGGCTTTTTCTAATTTGGTCTGATTTGGATTGCTGCGTTGGCGGCAATATTAAGTATGTTTTATTTATTGCCTAATCAGACTTTATTCAGTGTTAGCAAATGCTATTTTTATAATTCTGTAATTATGCTTATCCACAATTCCATATATCAACAGAATTCTTCCATAAAGAATATTTTTCATCAGCCAAGTCTAATTGGTCACATGGTTTACATAAAAGAGTATAATTTTATGTGATTGCCTTTTTTCACCTTTTAAGTGTGAATTTAGTCAATGTGAATCCTTCATTACATCACTTCCACCCTTCCCTTTCTCCTTTCCAGCTCTTCTCTATCTCCCTACTCCAGCTCAGATTCATGACCTCTTCTTCCACAGTAATTATTGTTATATACACACATATATACATTGTGTACAACATTTAATCTCACAGATGCAAAGAGAATGACCATGAAACCAAATTGTGGTCAAATTACTTAAAGCAAGTTGTTTCTCCCTAAAGACGGAGTTCAAAAGATCAGCAATGGGTGGATAAGATAAGGAGCTTTATAGTTCAGGAGTAAGAGGTTTCCAAATTGTGGATTTGATAAGCAAATAGGCAGGGTTACAAAAGCAGAACATAAGCATAACAAGTTGGTCATAACAACCTCCTGTAGCTAGAGTTTCCCTGCTTTGCCCACAGTCAGGACAAAACTTTGTCACCCACCAGTCCCACAGCCGCTCAGACCCAACCAAGTAAACACAGAGACTTATATTGCTTAGAAACTGTATGGCCATGGCAGGCTTCTTGCTAACTGTTCTTATATCTTAAATTAATCCATTTCTATAAATCTATACCTTGCCACGTGGCTTGTGGCTTACCAGAGTCTTCACATGCTGCTTGTCATGGCAGTGGCTGGCAGTGTCTCTCTGACTCAGCCTTCCACTTCCCAGAATTCTTCTCCCTCCTTGTCCCACCTACTTCCTGCCTGGCCACTGGCCAATCAGTGTTTTATTTATTGACCAATCAGAGCAATTTGACATACAGGCCATCCCACAGCAGCCTCCTGAAACAAAGACACGGTTGCAAGGTGGTCACTGCCAGGTCATAATAACCATTTGAAAGAAAGGCATGGTTGCCATTTCCTGGAACAGGCAGGACAGAACCATTTGTGGTTAAGGTTACAGGTGAGGCATTGCCCAATCCTTGAGAAACAGATTTAATCAC